>NW_022737632.1:487227-599316 GCF_011630105.1 Anneissia japonica
GCTTAATATTCATCCGCGTTACCGGATCTCTAAAATTTCGTCTGCTACTAAAGTTAGCCCTTTTCATTGGTTAGTTTGATAGTTGTGGCTTGCCAGTCGTCTTCAGTTGAACTAAAACTAGGACTTGATTTAGTCGTAGTTAAAACTTCGACTACATTGTTTGTGAATACAAATTGAAGTTAAAGATGCAACTAGCACTAAATGAAGTTCTAGTTCGGAGTTCGACTAAAGTTTGTTTTAAGAATACGGGCGTAGGACTTGATTTAGTCGTAGTTAAAACTTCGACTACATTGTTTGTGAATACAAATTGAAGTTAAAGATGCAACTAGCACTAAATGAAGTTCTAGTTCGGAGTTCGACTAAAGTTTGTTTTAAGAATACGGGCGTTAGGCCTTAATCGCTCGCTTGTTTGAGATTTGTTGCATGACTCCATGCTCTCAACTAGCCCGCCGCCAGCGACACGATTGAACCTATTTGGATTTTGCAGTAAATTGATTACAGTATTGGAAGTAGAAAATGTTTTCGCAAATTTTAATATCCACCGGACCGCCATAATATTTTAAAAGATTAATGTTAATAAGATTTTAAAATTTATTTACAAAACGGCAAAACAAGTACAAAATGTAAGTTTAATAAATAAACTTGACTTACATGTTTCACAGAATGTTCCAGTGTAGCATGATGCACAGGTACATGTGTATGCTGTACATGAACCAGCAACCTGGACACAAGCAGCTCCATTCTGACAGAAGTTGTTGCTACAGGCGTTCAGTGCTAATGTATTTTAAAAACAAATGAAATTAATTATCGTTCCTAAGTTACAATTATAAAGTTTATCATTATTACTACTATCATTACAATTATTTTATATTTCATTAATATTAATGTTGAAGTTGTTTGATGTTGCCTTTGCCAAATTTATTAATTTATTTTATTACCAACGATCCTCGCAACACGAATTATCATCATCCTGTCCATCAGCACCATTCCTCCCACCACCACCACAATTAATCGCAATGACTACTATTTCATGTCATTTTCGAAGATGCTCAGATGATAGCATTTATTAAAATAATATGAGAATCAATGTATCAGAAAGAAGTACTGTACAGAGTTAAAGAGTCCAATTAAAGTTGAGCGCCACTACATTCAATGGACGACAGGACCCTACAAATAACAAACGATATTGGCAGATACACATTCAACAATACAAAGACCTTCCAGAGTGATAAAACTTAAATGACCAATCAGAACACCGGGCCAGAAATACGCACTTGTTCCAGTGGTGTATCTAAAGGGTGCACAGGCCCCTCCAAAAATTACTCGCACTCCCCAGGCCCTGTCTCTTATACACAAAAAAAAAATATCACGGTCAAGTTGTTAAAAGCACCTAAATCACCTTATTTTGCGAGTTAGCGTCCCCTACCGATGATCGCACCCCCCATCCCCCATCAGCACTACAACTCCTAAATACGTCACTGGATTGTCCCACAGCACACAGAGTTGTCACACAATACACAACTTTTCGTGCAAAATTCTAAATTAGGCAGCCTACGCTGTCACGTGAGACCTTAGTAACGATATCCAAGGGGCGGAACTTAGCGGAAAGGAGCAGTAAGAATACAGATAACAAACTACAGTAAACTGCTTACATGTCTGACAGTATTGTCCAGTGTAACAAGATGTGCAGCTACAAGTGTAGTCTGTACAGGAACCAGAAACCTGAACACAAGCAGCTCCGTTCTGGCATAGGTTGTTTGAACAAGCATTCAACACTTTGAAAGGAACAAATTAACCTTATTTTATTCTCAATATATTCCGAAAACAAAAATCAATGGGGGAAAAAACAAATAACAAGTCACTGTTCTAAGCTGAAGTATTTCACAGGCCTATGCTAAAAGGGATCATTTTATATATATTAAATATAATTATTGGCCCATGACAGTGTATTAGTTTTCTGCAACCTCTATTAAAAATGCATTATTAAATACATTAAATATAGACTCGGTACACAACAACATTTACGCCAGCACGAAGACGTACTGCAACCTGAAGAAAAGTGGGCCATATATAAGTTATGCTTCATGACGGCAAAAGAATACAAGCAAGATGCCAAAGTGAACTAAACAACAGAACACAATCCTTAACCACTGCCTATATTTGTTTAGTATCATTATTGAATTGTTATGTTAACATCTGTAGGATGTTGAAAGTGTAAGCACAAGGAAAGCTAAGCTTTGATCAGACTCTGATCAAGTTTTAAGTGATATACCTGTGATTTTTCCATAATATGGATGTGATACCGTATGACATCAATTCCTATATACTGGGCAAATCACTGATAAATACGAAAACGTGGTAATGTGGATATGAGGGTTCACAATGTTGTTTTAGTAAGACAGATCTCTAAGCATTTAGCAACACGAACAGCATCTCTCAGTAAACATTAATATATATCCACGATCAAAGAAAGAGAAAGCGTTGTCTGTACCGACTGGTGGTACCGTAAGTAAAGATGTTAAAACTTTCGAAAGTTTTCTAATCTACAAATTAATTCACAAATAACATAAAAACGAAAGGTGCACTTTTAGACTCACAGTTATGACATAATATGGTGCTTTCGATTTGCGCGACGACGTAACTCAAAAACGGATTCACTCATTCGTTACCGTTTTACATTCGGGCCAAATTACTTCTTAGTGACGTCATTACGTTAAACTAGGTTCTACATTATTTATTTAAGTCTATTTATTTATTTTTGTTTATTCAGGTACAAAAACCAAACAAAACAGCAGCCAATAGCTGAAAACGTTTGTTTACAATCCACAAGTACATAGCTCAACAAATATAAACTGTATGGGAAAATAGGTACGGTAGGTATCAAAATGCATATCAAAATATCAAAGCATTCAATTAATTACATTAGAACTGTCATAACTTAATGTACCGTCGTCGTGCAATCTAAAGCACTCTGATAACAACATATAGTCCACATGCTAAACCTGATTACTAACAAACAAAACAGGGCAGCAGATAAAAGATGCAATAGCTAGAGGACATCCCAACTGACCATTTGAACATAATTGTCCTACGAAACAGGCTGTGCAAGAACATGTATATTCAGTACATGAATCTGGCTCAGGGTTGCAGGTAGCTCCATTCTGACATTGATTGTTTGTGCATGCATTAAGAACTGACAATAAATTAATGGAGATTTAACAGTGCCATGAATAAGAAGAACCAGTGTAAAAATTATAATGTCAACAAGATTACTAAAAATTAGATAAAGAGAGGCATAGCTTATAATAAAGATTCAGAAGAATAAAAACATAGAGAATCATTAAATAGAATTGCTAATAAAAGTTTACCATACTATATACTTCCTCTTTTTAATGATACATTAATATGTATATGTTTTAAAGTTTTTTATATTTTGAATTTTATATAAAAGTTTTAGTCAGAATTCATATTATTCTAAAATCAAATATACTGTAGGGAAGATGCTGATCAGGGGCGGATCCACAATTTTTCAAACGGAGGGTGGGGCACAACAGTTTCAGAATAGACAAGTGAGTAGCACGTAAATAACATTAATATGCATTGATATGTTGAAAATTTAAGTGGTATAACGTGTGGGCTTAGGCGCGTTCCCGCGTGCCCCCTACTGGATCCTCCCCTGCTGATTAGGATATCGTATGTCAGTAATTATCAGTGGTTCCAAGTTGAAATAAATCACTTCCGGGAGATCTGGTTAAAAATTAGATGTTTTTTTAACACATCTAATTTTATTTTGGTGCGCAAGTGATATCCATCGGCACTGACTTCCATGAGACAATTGACAATAACTACCAGTAGTGAAAATGTTCAGATATAATATAAATTTGCGGAAGAGGGGTTACATTCCTTGAGATTAGGCCTATTGCTTGCTTGCGGGAGTCCGTCCTGATTTCCGGGTGATTCCCGCGACTTCCGAGGTAGATTATCAACATTGGATCCAAGGTAGTTTTTTCAGTTTATTACCGTACTATAAGTAATAAATATTGTTAACTTACGAGTTTCGCAACGTGTTCCAGTAAAACATGAGGCACATTGACATTGGTATTCAGTGCATGAGTTTGCAAGAGGGAAGCACGCACCGCCGTTCTGGCATTGGTTATTAGTGCAAGCATTCAGACCTACAGAAACAATAGATTAAATCAAATAATGGACGTTTCCGGACTCAGCCAACCAAACTTTCTGACCAATCAGAACAGGGCAATGAAAGATACATGCTGTCCCAGGTTGACAAATGCTAGTTCTTTGAAAAAAGTGGTCTAAAATTAGAGGGATCTCGAATTGGAGGGTGCACTGTATCTTGGAAAGGATTTCATATTTAAAAATTATAAGTTTTTCGCGCTATTTAGGCCTACATCCTTTGGCAATGCATTTCGACCCACTTTTTTTCTTTTCTGTACGTGCTCACGTTTTGAGTATGTGTAACCGTATAGACCTTAATATACTTTTTTTTTCTCGTATGATATCAATTGATATCTAGTTGCTGTAATTAATTTGACTGGAACAGTCGTAGCAAGGTCACCAACGAGCAGGTTAACAGCATGACCCTCCCATTTATACTCCTGGGTGAGGAGAGGCAAACGTAAGTAAAGTGTCTTGCCCAAGGACACACGCAGTACGACGAGCGTCTGATCTCACGACCAGAAATCCAACAACTTTCACGCTGCGCCACACGCTCCTACTCAAATATACCAGGCCCCCACCCCCTCCGCGAGAGATGGAGTTCCGTGAAAATTAGGAAGATTTTTTCATTGCCGTTTTATTCTGTAGGCCTACATAAGCGGGCTAAAACAAAAATAGTACATACATGTAGTTAGGGATCCCAGGCCAACTATTTAAAATGAATCTTGGAGTATAAGAGACAGGATGGAGTTCCGTGAAAATTAGAAAAAGCTTTTTTCATTGCCGTTTTATTCTGTAGGCCTACAAAAGCGGGCTAAAACAAAAATAGTACGTACATGTAGTTAGGGATCCCAGGCCGACTATTTAAAATGAATCTTGGATAATTTGATTAAGTTTACTAATAAAAGTTACTATTATCATAAAATAGAAAAAATTATGATAAACGATGCTTATTTTAAAGCACTAAAAATGCATATTTATTTATACTGTAAAAGGGCCTGAGGCCTATCACACTGAATAAAGTCCCCATTTAGGGGAGAGAAGAAGAAGTATGTGGGTTTTGATAAGGAGTTCCGCATAGTCGCAAGCCGAACCCCCCCCCCCCACCATTGAAATTCCTAAATACGGGCCTGATTACTATTATTAATTATTGATATTTAATAATTAATTATATTACCAGGTAGAATGCAAAATATTTGGATTTAATTAGTGGGGAGTATGCTGGCAGACTAAATGATTTCATTATTGAACAAAAATGAATTAAACATCAATACTCACTGAAGGCAAGATATTTCTTACAATATTAAAGGTAAATAAGATGCTATGTTAATGAACCTTACTGCAAAGAAATTAAATTATTGTAAACAATGTAAAATACAAATGTAATATTTACTTGTTTCGCACATCGATCCAACGAAACATGATAGGCACAGACAAGTTGCAATTTTACCAGTTCCATCCAACTGACAAGTTCCTCCATTCAGGCAAGTGAAACTGTCGCACGGATTAACTGCAAAGAAGATCAAGTGACTAATTATAACACAATAGACGTTAGGATATTAATAACATATTAGTAAAATATCTAAAATGTAATAAAGTAATTTTAATAATTATATTAACTTTCAAATTTATTGACAATGTTTTTTTAGGTTTTGTGAAAAATAATTCAGTTTTGTTTGCTGTTAGTTTTTATTTTATTCTTCATACTGATGTAATTTGTGTGTTAATTTGAAGTACTAAGTACTGCTGTCATATCAATTTTTCTTTAATTAATTGAAATAACTAGAAAGATTTTCAATTTAATTAAGTTTCTTTTTTTCCATTTCATTTTAATCATTAATACTTACTGTACATTTCCCAACGTACTCTGAAGCCAGAATATTCAATATTCTTATCTGTTATAAAGTACAGCCAGGCGGAATCTGACAAAACGCTAAATTTCCCTGGTCTCTGCGCACCGTCGAAGAAGAACATGTTTATGCTGGCATCGTGTATACTGTTAAACGTGGTAAGATCAGGGGGCGACAACCCTGCTCCAACGTACAGCTCATCCTTTGGTCGTTCAATATTGAAGGTATTATCAAAAAAGAAATCTATACGATCAACACCGGGAACGTAGACGAGGTAGAGCGCACTATAACGAGGCTCATAGATTTGAGGATAATTGATTGAACTAAAATATCCATAGGCGCATTTGGTTCCATAACAGGTGAAAATTGCACTATTTTCTGTAAAGTAAAACAATAAAATGTATAATTACAGTTGCAGTATTAGGGAGCTTTCGATTTGCGTGACGACTCGACGCCAGAACGGAATCACTCATGTGTGACCGTCCTACCAAAGATCGTATAGCGCCGCTACGATAGCGGCGCTATACGATCTTTGGTCCTACCGGGCGTCCTTCGTTGGCCAACGCGACGAGAACCTAATATTCTCGCATGCGCAGATGGATTTTAGTGACGTCATTACGTTCTACAAAGCTGGTTTTCCACTAGGCGAATTTATTCCCGCGTATCAAAAGCGTCGTTCATGCGCATGCGCATTCACATCGCTATCGGAGTTTTCGCTTCAGCAAAATCGGTAGTTGGAACTTTTGCTTTTCGCGAAGCTAAAAAAATGCGCATCCAATCCGAGCTCAGGAACCGAACCGATGCCTTCGATTCGCACGAATAAATCGTCTAGTGGAAACCGGCTTAAAGGATTGTCAAACGGTTGCTCTCTACAAATTTGTATTGTTAATTAAAGTGGCCCAAATATTAAAGAATTATTGTCCTATGAAAATGAATACAAATCATAGGGATTTGATGAAGGCTTATTTAATCGATTATTCAGTAAAAATTACATATACATTGTTCACCCCGACGAATTGTGTTCTCCCCACCCATCCCGATCTAGGCGCCACCACTGCTGAAGATCCTAAAATTACTATCTAACATAGCATGTGTAGGTACACATACCTGTAACTGTCATACAGTTATAGCCTGAGCGGAATGGTGAGTTGCATTCGCATACATAGTTTTGTTCACCAGGCTCATTGCGATTGTAGCAGGTTTGGCCACTGGAACATTGATTAACATTACAGGCTGAAATAAAATTAATATTAATAAATAAATAATTTATATAACAATAAATAATGTATTTGATGAATAACATTTGAGTTACGGTTTATTTAAAATGAAGTCAAGATGTTCCTCTGTGCTTTGTTGTTTAAGTTGTATTTGTGTTTATTGTCATTTTATTATTTCTGTATATATATTTTAAACTTATAAATAAAAGAAGATATATATATATATATATAGGCCTATATATAGACATATATATATATATAATATATGATATGATATGCGAAAAGATATATGATATGATATTATATGATATAAAGTAAGGAGCATGTTAATATGTTGTGAAATACAAGTGCAGTAAATTATTCATTCAATTTTATTTCAGATTAAATCTATATAAATTAGACATAATCATAATAATAATGAACTCTTAACTATCACGGTATAAACTAACCCCTACGGACACCATCCTGGTAATTCTGAGTCAGGGTTGAGATTTCAATGATAAAATTTTACATAAAGATATTATAAAAAAAATATGTATAAATATGGCAGTTATGCTATAGATAAACTCGGTTTTAAAAAACAATCGCTCACTCTATCAGTGACATTCGCTGACAGTTGTCGGGAAGGTTGAACCTGGTTTAACTTTGCCGATTGCGTTGCAGACGAATCGGAGTGCCTTCCAAATTGCGTCAGGGCAGATAGAAATGCACCCTGATTCCTCTGCAACGCAATCGGCAAAGTTGAACCAGGTAAAACCTTCCCGACATACGTTGGCGACCGATAGGGTGAGAGATTCTATGGAAACCGAGCTTAAGAAATTGTGAAATTGCGGGGGGGGGGGGGGGAACAGACCAGGAAAATGGAATGGTTAGGCAAGCTTCCCATCACTCTTTCAACTTAAGCCCTGTCCAGACTATCAAATTTTGTTTGACAATAACATGTGACATGCCTAAATATGGTCATGATGACATCACATCATGACCATATATACTCACATCATGACTATATATGGGCATACACTAGATTTTTCTGTCAAAGAAAATTTGATATTGTGGATATAGCTTTAGAGCTGTTAAGCATACAGTTTCTGGAAACGGATGATACACAATCTATAGAAGAAATACTCCAAATGAACTGGTTAAAACTTACTTTCAGCTGCGTATGTGAACTGGCAATTTACACCAGTGAATCCGTCCAGACATGTGCAAACGTAGGCTCCTGAACCAAATGCTGTGCACGCTGCATTGTTTTGACATGGATTTGAAGCACAGCCAGTTGCTAGAGCTGCAAAGAAATACGTTTCGAAAGTAAGTACACAGAATAATAGCAATGATAATACAGTAGAATAATAATAATAATAATAATAATAATAATAACAACAATAACAACAAAAACAACAGCAACAACAACACTAGCAACACCAACAACAACAACAACAATAATAATAATAATAATAATAATAATAATAATAATAATAATAATAATAATAATAATAATAATAATAATAATAATAATAATAATAATAATAATAATAATAATAATAATAATAATGCTAAATATTAATAATACTTACAGGAGATTAATTGACAATTTGATCCGCTGAATCCTGTCGGACATGAACACTCATACCAAACCGCATTGGTGGTCCCAATATCTCTACATACACCGCCATTAAAACACGGCGCTATAGTAGTACAAGGATTTGTGTACACTGTAAAATATAAATATGTATTTTAGATACTTCAATAAGTCCCTTTTAAATAATTTGTCATATTAGACCACGAAAAAAAAAACCAAAAAAACACACAGGCCTGTCGCGCTAAAGCCTGGTCTCCATAATATGGCTGCACGCTATTCCGGCATCGCTGATTGGTCGGTCGAATCGGAGAGCCTTCCTGTTTGCCTCGGGTAAAGTTACGAAATCCAACGATTTTTTTTTATAAAGACACATATCTCGGCTTCTAGAAACCTTGTATTTAACATAGACTATTCCAGTTTTTATACATATAGGCCTATGCTTACAAATTACATGCTGTTTCAATATCATGTCTTATTGGGTATGACGCTCTGAATCATTGTTTGTTTATTGGCTTTTTCTACACAATACAAATTTTTAGCACAATAACGAATCCTATATATCTAAACCCTAGGCACAAAATAATTTTAATTAGCATCATGAGATAAACAAGTAAAATGGAATGTACACGATTTACTGTCATTAATTAAACATATGAAGGTTATGTTATAAAAATTGCATGTACAGACCGCCGGGGATTACATGTAGGTTCGAAGAACGTTGAATTATCAATCCATAATAAAATCTAATTAACCCAAAGTATCATAATCAGAGTAAAGATGAAATAAATTATTAAATTAAGCTAATGAAATAAATAATCACAAGAAAATCATTATAAATCGACAAGTTCGGGTAAAGTTATGAAGATTGATTGTTAAATGTAAGTGTACAATTACAGATGTTTAACAATGGAAGAAATTTATAGTTTAATTCCATAGTGTTATCGTCAGTAAATTAGGCCTATTCCATCACGATTATGATCAAAAAGGGGCGCTAAAGTACGTTCGAGTATTACAGTCGAAAGCGATTCGGAAGTTTTGTGTAAATAACACTTTGGTTTGACAGCTGATTTGTTGATTTTATTGACATTGCTTCTGCAATTTTAATGACATGTTTTTGCTCTTTATGTATATTATAATCAAGAAGGCGTTAGCGCACCCACGCCTAGAATCAATACATTTCAAGGGTTTCTTTATGATTAATAATTCTTGATTTCCTCTATAAATATGGCGGCACAGAAGATACCCATATAAATGAAAAAATGAAATCGGATGACAAAAATGTTGAAAATGTTTCGCATCAACCAATAAATCTCAAAATTTGAATAGTGATATTAGAGTAATCAACATTTGGTTTAAAAAAATATCTAGCTCGTCACAATGCTTGTGTTTTTGTCTTTATCTGCATTTGCCACTCTTCAAATAGGAGTGTAAATCGGTACATAGTATGAGGTGAATGATTTGGAATGAAATCAGTAGTGCTGATTACACGCATAACTAGGAATAGGCCTACTCCGTACTGGAGGCGGTTGCACGTTGTTGATTGATTCTGTATCCACTGACCAGGGAAAAAAACGCCTTTAGCAGTTTTCTGGAAATGTGCGCTATATAAATTCTATTAAATGAATAAATTTAAAATAAATTTAAATGTATATGTGTGTATATGTATGTATATATATATATAATATATATATATATTTTTATACATATTTTTTCTCTTGTATAATATTCTCTTATAACATGCTCTTACTCTGATCTTCATCGATATTTGAGTGGATTTGAAGCTTTCTGGGGGCGGGGGTGTCACAACTTCTGTGAACTTACTTTGACCACCACCCATATTGTTACATCAAATTGTTTTTATAATGTATTTGACTAGTATTTGATTCATGTGAAACATTTCAATAAAACAAACAAAACAAAACGTTCATACATGATTCGTTTACACACACATTCATTTAGTCGAGTAGAGTCATTCATTTAAATAATTTATTCATTATTTATTCATGTCTCGGTAGGCACATTCAACAATACTAATATGAACTAATTAACACTCGGCCAAAAGAACCGGGTGTGGTTGGAATACTGTCCACTTGGAACACTACAAAATTATCTTTAGCTTCAATAGTAGGCCTAAGTAAATACTGTAAAGAAGCATAACCTTGTGATCTGCTAATGTTTTTCATCATAGATGAGAAAATAAATAATAGGCCTATTGGACTGATTGTAAACAGTTTATTCGGCTTTAGAAATACATTTATTCCCAAAATAGATTTTTAAAATATACCATATCCTCTTTAATCGTAAAGCTCTGTCCAGACTATCAAATTTTCTTTGACAAATGTAGGCCTATGCCCATATTTAGTCATAATGAGCCTATATATGGTCATGATGTGATGTCATCATGACCATATTTAGGCATGTCACATGTTTTTGTCAATTAAAATTTGATAGTCTGGGACAGGGATTAAAGCCAGACAGTTAATGAGATACAGATTTTTGAATATTAAAAAAAACTGGGGGAAAGGGGCCGAAATACCCTATAAGCCTACACCACAGTATAGCATGTTCCTACATGAGTAGGCCTATAGCTTGTGCAGTGCTCAACGTCAAGGTAGTGAATGTTTGTTGTTGAGCGCCTGAGTAATAGAACAGGACACATAATCTTTAAGTTATTCATGTTACAGTTTCGATCAGCAAATTTTGATGTTAAATGTTCCATGTATAATAGGCCTACATGGTGTTTAAGTTTGTGGTTTTTATACGGGGCCTATTTTTTATTTTCGTTTTTAATGTCAGATGCTTACAATGACAGGGATGCTTCAATTACGTTATACAAATATTCCTTCATGAAGTATCTGGATATTAAGTTACGGCACGATTTAAACAATTCAATGGTATGCAACGACATAATGATGCATTGAACCTATAATAATTAATTTTAATCATACACTTATCAGCCCGATTATAAGCCTCCCCATTTAGCAGCACAACGATATCTCTATTTTGTCAAAAGGCACATGAGGGCATTCAGTATGATTACTGAAGGTTGTGGAGAGATCGAACCTGGTACGAATTGTTACGGATCGGCAGAGCAAGAGACCGTGAATTGTGACCGGCAGTGAATAGGCTAAAGCCATACAGAGAACAATAATGGCAATCCCCTAAAGTTGACAAAAGGCTTGGCTCAACAAATACCGCCTATTATACCTCAAGAATAGATTCTTTCCAACCCAAATATGTGGTACCCATTTTACTGGCAACAAAAGTATGCAATAGAACACGTCAATTGAAGACTGCTCTAACCATGAATTTCACCGCACAAAAGATAATTAGAGGCCACCATAATAATATTATATTAACGAACGTTATTTAACACGTCTAACGGTAATTTGTGCTCATTAGGTAGGCCTAATGCGTTGGCGTAACCGGTGGATATAATTCTGAGAGATAATAATAGCGAATAACTATATTATAGACATGCTTTCTGGCGCTTTCTTACTATGACTGGGGACAATGTATATTATATTCACTTTGCTCAACTCCCTGATCGAACACTGTTCCTAAATTCTATTGCTGAGGACATGTCCACTGCATATAACTTGTCATTCAAAATAGCCTAAGGGTATTATACGCCAAACAATTAAAACATGGTTGTAAAAGAGCTAAAACAATGCCAAGTTGTCTTGTTAACATTGTATACAGGCCCGTATTTAGGGGGGGGGTTCGGACGACCCCCCACCCCCCGCGGGAGATGGAGTTCCGTGAAAATTAGGAAGATTTAAATTTTCGGAAAAAGGGATTCCATGTAGCGGAGGACAGAATAAAAATAAATACAAGTTTTTACTTTTATTTCTTTTTTTCAATTTTTCATGGCGGTTCGTACGCTAACACACATAATAACATTTTATTTTTAAATCCACAATTTCGGAATCGGAGGGTTCGCTAAACAAGGTATAAAAAAGTCTCGCCTTATTTAAAGTACTAAAAATGTATATTTATTTATACTGTAAAAGGCTCTGAGGCCTATCACACTGAATAAAGTTCCCATTTAGGGGAGAGAAGAAGAAGTATGTGGGTTTTGATAAGGAGTTCCGCATAGTCCCAAGCCGAACCCCCCCATTGAAATTCCTAAATACGGGCCTGGTATATAGATTTTAAAAGACAAGCAGTTGACTTCCGAGCGTCTTATAGCGTATACAATTATGCTTGCAGGGACGTATCCAGGGGGAGACGTGGGAGCCGCGGCTCCCCCCCCCCCTTTTTTTTTACACAGTGTCAAAATTTTTAAGCTTATTCTTGAGCCAATACAAATTCTTTCCTCGGATCACTCAATGAATACTTCTATAACATGTAAATATGCATCAGTACACGTTATACATAGGCCTAATAGAACACATAGGCCTAAGCGTGATTTAAAAAAATCTTAAATCCATAAACCTCAGACCAGGTCTTTTAAGATAGAAATGCGATACTGTGGTTCAATTTCGTTTTTATCCTTTTGCAAGCTTTAAATTTTTGTTTAATAATACTACTACTAACAGTAATAATAATAATAATAATAATAATAATAATAACAATGATGATGATGATGACGACGACGATAGTAATAATTGATAATAATATTAATAGCAATAAAAAGTGAAGAAAATTCTGCTTAATGCGAAAAAAAGTTGTGATTTGTTGATCATAATATAGTTAAAGCTTAGTAAGCTGTCCTGGATACCGGTATTAAGTAGATTCCCGATAAAAGATAATGAGAAAATTATTGGCGTTTCATTTTGACTATAATGGTGATGTGATGATGATGAATTTTACTATATAAAAGTGTCATTTCCGGCCATCTCGAGAGGTACTATTTCCTCGAATTTTCTCACCTCAGCCCCAGCCATGTTGGGGCTGAGGTGGTTGTGAAATCACGTCCAGTACATACTCAAAGATAATGTTTCTAAGCTTTGTTTTCTATGGTATATCACACACACATTAATAAGATCTCTATGGTTGTCAAAAATAAAAGATGAGAATTTTTTTTTGGCGCTTCATTTTGACTAATTTTGATGTGATGATGATGAATTTTACTAAAAGTGTCATTTCTGGCCATCTAGAAGGTACTATTTCCTCAAATTTTCTCACCTCAGTTCCAACCATGGTGGGGCTGAGGTGGGTGTCGACTCAAAAAATGCCCTCCCCTCCACCTTTCAAAACAGATCTGTGCCCTTCCTTGGGATGACATTAAACTCCATCGAGTCGGCTCCTGATGTATGTCTTAGTGACTGCTGTTAATTGTTTTTAGGATGTGATCTATTTTTTTGTGTCCATTTTTCGTGATTATGACTATTCTGGATGGAGAATGTTTTGAGCAGAGGTGGATTCAAGCCCCCCCCCCCCACTTAATTTTTTAAAGAAAAAAAATATATATTCAAATTGAAGTGCGAGAGTGTAATTTCTGGCCATCTAGAAATGCTCTAATCATAAATTCTCTTACCTCAGCCCCAACCATGGTGGGGCTGAGGTGGGTGGTTCCTCCCTGGTTCACCCCACATTCAAATTCCTGGATCTGTCATTGTTGATTTATTATATAATTATTTTTGCACTTATTTATAATGCGTCTATTGCAATTTTCACTTTATCCTCTCAAACAGTCCTAAGAACGTTCAGAGTGCGCTACTTCACGGGGGGGGGGGATTCGCCACCTTGACCCCGCCGGGGTCCTACGTAATTCGCATAACGGCTCCCCCCCCCCTTTCAAAATCCTGGCTACGTCCCTGTATGCTTGTATGCAAAAAATTACATAATGTAATGGCAGGGTCGCAGGAACAAGGCCTACGCAAATTGTTCATAGGCCTAATTGTCACTACGGTTTATCAATGTATATTTCAACTTTAACCCATAGAGTATCTGAATAAATCTATTCGATCAGCTGTATTTAACTACTTTTAAGACCTGGCTCAAGTTCTATTTTTTCTCATGTCACGGACTTGAAATCATGTACTATTGTCAATTGAAGACCATTGCCATTAACATGATTTCGCAATATACCTAGCATATGGACTTAAATCATCTTAAATCCAGCACGATGAATGCGCACCGAAAGGTCCACTGATTAATCTCAGATAAGAAAGTATAATACATACTCCAAGTATTGAAATACACGCCATCGTGTTGGGATTCAATATTTCGACATTAATTATGTCATCATCAGGAATGAATGCGCACGTATAGGTATAAAAACAGGGGTTTCATCCAACCGACAGGCTGTGACTATTATCAAGAACAAATTAGGCCTACACCTGCTTCGATTCGTGTGAACGGATCGAGTGTGAAACGCGTCAAACCACCAACTAAAGTCAATTCAGGAGACCTAATATGGATTTACCTTGAATCAAATGTATATGGGGATGCAAAATGTTAATCTAACGAAATTAGAAATTATATGTCGAAACCATATCGTAAGCCTATATAAATAATATAATATATAAAAAAATATATAACGAAATTAAATAATAATATCCTGACGGAACGGTTCGTCGCGACCGTCACGTCGGACAAAAATTCGATCCGTCGTACAGCGCGTCAGACTCCATAGATACATCACTCAAATGATAATTATACCTAGATAAAATGTGCCTATTTATAATAGGCCTATACAAAACAGTGTGTATAGCTAACACTATTCTTTGCTTGTAAGTCTAGGTCTGTACACTCTCGGTATGTGCAAGCATTATTGCATACACCATCAACAGTAAGACGTTTTCCGCGTCTTAAAGTTAACAATGTCATGCCACGGATATAATGTTTTTGTTTGTTTTTGTTTTTATCCAGTCATTACGGTAACAAAGTGCGAGGAAAAAAGAGATAATAATTATTGTTATTTTCAATTCTTAACTTGCTTAATTTATGACCACATCTCATTTTGCTATTCCAGTAGTAGGCAAATTAATGTCAGAGGCCTTAAAACCTATAATATATAATATTTATAAAATAGGTCTAGTTAATTTGTGTGGACATTTCATTCCAAATAATAAATATGCATAGGCTGATCGCGAAGACCACTTTAACTTGAAGGAATGCAAGGTACACAGGAGAACAATACCAAACCCATGCCGCACCCATAAAATCCAGGTTCTAAAAGAAACACAAGAAATCTACAGACAAAATATAAAAATATCACTAACCTTGTGCATTTGATGAATGTAAAAACAGTGATATAATCGCGAAGATAACAACACCCATCATGTTGGTACACAGTTATATAAAAATCCAACAAAACGAGAGCTGCCGTCTCAGAGAAACAAGATCTGGCTCTCAACAGTCGCGGAGCCCACTTTTACATTTCCATTAAAAATAGTTATCCATTGTTATCTTAATCCATACAAGGCGACTATTGGGTAAGTATATCAATAGGTGAAACCAAGCGAATAACGTCACGTGATCCTCAATAACAATAGCTAGTATAGAGAACCTAATGGCGAATTAACATCAATGGACCAAATTCTTTATATTTCTTTACGATACCTAGCACAGGCCAACGGCACTTACCATTCACTGTGGGAGCGACAGATCCATTATCAATGTTATTACTAAATATTTGTTTGCTTATCAATGGTACTTTTGGGTATAATTGTTATCGCCACCGTCATTGTTATTATAATTTATTATAATCCTCATCAACATCATCTTCATCATCACCGCCGCCGGCATTCGTCATACACTAATCATCGTCGTCATTGTCGCCATCATCATGTTATGTTAGTGAGCATTTTATAGCTCCTTTCTTTTTGGTTAAGTGTTTTATTTTATCATTTGTCATTGGATAACTACTTTTATAATATAGAGAAGTAGAGAAATACTCCAGCGAAATATGATTTAAAACATGATAATCCTAAGTTTGAACTTTTATATAATTGTTTCACTTGAAAAAGTGACATCTCCACTGGTTTATACGAACTTTTGTTGAGACAAAGTACCGTATTTCATAATTATTCTACAAGGATCATTAAGAAATCATTATCACCTCCTTTTTAAAACTTACTTTAGAGCAAAAAAAAATGTATTTTTTAATTTTTTTTTACCATGGCCCTGAACTCTGGAATGTATTACTGAATTATGTTACCAATTTAATGTTTATGCCTGTATTTAAAACAGCTTGTAAAAACATTTCTTGTAATTCAACTGATCTTTTCTCGTCCATACTTACTTGATCTACTTAAGGTATGCTTCTGTATAATTGTGAATTATTATTATTATCTATCCATTATTTTATATTATACATTTTACATCTGTATAACTGCGCAGCCAAATGCTTAAAAGTTTGAACTCAGGCTTCGTCACTTGTCTTTACATTTGGTACTGTGGCGTATTTCATTATGTTACATTTTGTTATTACTTACTGATATTTTTGTTAGGCCTCACAAGCCCGTAGCAAGGCCAGGTTTTTCCAAAGGGGGGAGGGGGTGGGGTATTTTGGGCGTGGGGTCCAGGGGCGAAGCCTCGGTGGGGTCAGCAAAACCCCGAAGACAGAGGATTTTTGTGTTTTATGGGTCTAAATAATGCTATAAAAGCAGTTATGTTTGAAAAAGGACTGCAGCCAAAAAGTCCGTCAAAGTCTGGGTGGGTCAACAGTGCATTAGTTAGATTTGAGGACTCGTTCGGGAAATTTTTGTTCATGTTTCTTTCATATTTCTTTAAAAGGAGCACATACTAATTTGCATATGACATACGCCTATTTAACAATTATTAAATGTTAACAATCAAATCTCATATTCCGGATGAAGGAACTCCCAGTTATACAGTAATTGAAAACATGGGGGTTATTTTTATATATATAATATTTACCAACAAACGAAACTCATTGGCGCGTCATCATCTTAACCCATTGTAATATAAAGTACCTACTTAAAACCATTCTTCAAAGAAGCTCTACACACCTTTTAAAGGCATGACTGTATTCAGTAAATAGATCTACACCTAGTATAGGCCTACCTGTCTCTTATACACATCTAGATGTGTATAAGAGACAGAGTGAAGGCCGATCGATTGGTGCGGAAGTTCTGGAATAATATAATTACTCATACAAGTGTACAAACTAATTCATTTTACTGTATATTTATATAATAAAAGCAGTTATGTTTGAAAAAGGACTGCAGCCAAAAAGTCCGTCAAAGTCTGGGTGGGTCAACAGTGCATTAGTTAGATTTGAGGACTCGTTCGGGAAATTTTTGTTTATGTTTCTTTCATATTTCTTTAAAATGAGCACATACTAATTTGCATATGACATACGCCTATTTAACAATTATTAAATGTTAACAATCAAATCTCATAATCCGGATGAAGGAACTCCCAGTTATACAGTAATTGAAAACATGGGGGTTATTTTTATATATATAATATTTACCAACAAACGAAACTCATTGGCGCGTCATCATCTTAACCCATTGTAATATAAAGTACCTACTTAAAACCATTCTTCAAAGAAGCTCTACACACCTTTTAAAGGCATGACTGTATTCAGTAAATAGATCTACACCTAGTATAGGCCTACCGCACATTACACGAACCAAACATCCGCTAATAACTAGAGTCCAATGTAATTATTATTTTTTACGTATGCTATCACATTACAAATACAACTTTGTAGAGATTTGTTCTTTCTATTACATAAATGATTTATTAAAATTAATTCGATGAAAATGGTCTGTTGTATATTACACTCCCCCTTAATTACGTCATTTGTCTGTTTGCGGGCAGTGACGTCATTCAGTTATCATTAGTATTGCCGTTATCATTAATAATAATAATTATTAAAATTACTTCGATTTTGTTGTACTGCCCACTACCACTAAATTACATAACTGACCTCAGTACACGTACTGCCTGTCAGTTATCACTATCATACCATTGCCATCGTTAATAATATACAGTACGGTACTGACGTATTATTGTTTATCATTAATAAAACTATCGTCACTATCGTCGTAGTCAGTAAGTTCATATTGTTCGGTTTCAAAAACAAGATACAATATTATTGATTTGGACCAATTCTTTTCGTGTATTAGTCATGCAGTCAATATTCCTCATGTGTTTCTTGGAGAGACGGTGGTAGCACGTAGGCCTATTCAAATATTTGGCTACCGAAACCTTGAACATAATTACGTATCAAATATTTTAAGATGCTTAACTTAATATTCATGTTGCCCACGTTAGCATAGATAATCGATAAATACTAAAAAGAAGTACCCCCTACCCCAATCAGTTCATATAAATTAATGTATTGGTTAAAACGGTAAAGAAAAAATGAATATTCATTTTCATATTAATTTATTTACTGACCTAAAGGATTGATTCCCAAAGGACGGCTCTGGACGGGGTTGAAGGCGCAACTGCATGCGATTGATGAGTGTTGCTACCTAACGAACCAACGGGATAGGCTGCCAGAGAGCCAGGTGGGGTTTGTGATATTTTGCTGTATGTTACTTAGACTTAAAAAAAAAAGGAATTAAAATTATTGGCATTTTCTTAATTTAAAAAGTTGTTAGATATGTGGCGGTATCTTCAGTAGAGACTGTCAATATACGGTAATAAAAGTTGATAACCTTCAGTCAACCTCGTGTTAATAGGCTGCCACAAAGGAGAGGAATTATAGTTGTGTCATTAATAGACGAAGCGTCAACTCTTTCCTCTTTTACGATGCCGAATATTCATAGCTAGACTCACGATCATTCAATTCAACATACTGTAGATAAAAATTAGGCCTATTATAGCGCTTTAAAAATACATTCTTTGTGTCGAGAAAATAAACTTTAGCACTAACAAGGACATATCTGCGCCATCGAAATGGTAATGTCGTTGTTCTTGTCATGGTTTCGAGTATGTTGAATCCCTTCCCAACAATGTCGCATTCTATCACAACAGTTACGAAAATAAGGATGAATGTAGACGACTGGAAAAAATGAAGAAAAGCTGAAGTCTGTCTTTTTTCAGAACTGTCCTGCGACCCTCCGAAATTTGGGTCGTGACCCATAGTTTGAGAAGCAGGACCTAATAGCGTTCCTATTATTTACACAGACCATTACATTCCCTGGTAATCATTTTAAGGAGTGATTCTGAAGTACTTAAGTATTCTTCCTTTATCTAGAAAGTTTTTAGTGGGGGGGGGGGGAGAGAATAGAGGTGCGTCGTCAGATGTATTGACGTGGGAATGATGGGGTATGACAAGTAAAGCCGGCCACTCACTGCGCCAACGCGATTCCATAGAGGATGTAACGCCACATTGAGTGTGCAAATGATCATTTATAAAGACGATCCATCCAGATGCCACCAACAAACAGCAGGCAACGTTGTGTCGTCTACTTTGAAAGTTTTTGGTAAAATACCTGGATGAAAATTAGCCTGGGAGTACGCCCTTCCACCACGCCTCTACATAACACTAGTCCTTCCCCTGTAAATCATCACTATATATATATATATTGTATTACACATATAACTCCTTTACACACTCCATGCCACGCTTCATTGATGTTGCATCCAGTTAAAAATTGACATAAATATGAATGCAAGTAAATGATGTAGATACATCGTGTTTGCATGGTTAACTCAATGATTGAATATCACCACAATAAACTTTATCGCTTATTGACACAAAACCAAGCAACTAATGACCGTGACATGTTTAATAATCATTTCTATACATGCTTATTAGATAACTTAATTAGTCGTAGATCGTCTTTCTAATTTGATACACCACTAGATTGTCATATTTAGGCCTATTGTGTTCTTATACTGGGCATAACATTGAGAGAATATTTGTAGTTAATTAGTTGTATAGATTATTCATTTATTTATAAGAATAATATTGCATAGGGATAATGCTGTATAACACCAAAGAGATATAGGTATTAGGCCAACAATTGAATATCATAACAAAAATTGAAAAAAATTACCAGCAGAGACTGTTTAAGTGGTGGGGAGGGGACTTGTTCCCCCCTCCCCTCATCATCCAATGCCACAACAAGGTCACTGGATCCAAAATAAAAAATATAATTTGCCTATCCAAATAACATTATTTGGATTGCCATTCTCTAATATTGTGGTCTAAAAGCACAATTTGGACCATACTAAGCCATAAATACTCTTCCAGTGACCCCTACCAGGGATTTTTTTTTAGCCTCGGACCAAGGCTTTAATCAGCCCCATGGTTCGGACCTCCCGTCGGACATGTTGGACCGCTTGTCAACAAATTTCTGGAGCCACTGCTGATTGAAATAAAACATAAAAATAGATATTGAACTACTACAAAAAACTACAAGGAACATTCTTTTTATTGAAAACACAACACATTCTGTGGTAGAAGGTTACATCTATATTATATTTCGTTTATTAACAAGCTCAGTATATTTTAGTTCAGTATTAAATGTAGTCACCTTCATTATATACAACCATGGAGGAAATATATTAAATTTCCTCCATGATACAACACAGTTAAACTATGTCTGGTGAAATTAATACAACAAAGCAGTTATTATCTGGCTATATAGGTTTTCTTATCTAACACATAAATCAGGATTAAAAAAGGTCTAAAAATAAGTTGAAAAAAAAACATAGGGCTAGGATTAAATGACTTTATATACCAACACTGTTCCCTGAATAAAAGCTTAACTGCCAGTCCCTCAGGTTATTTATGCTCAATGAAAAAAAAAATGCCACCAAGCATTACAATCATGTGAAGTGTCCAAATAAACTGGCTTCATGACAGGCTACTTGTTGAAATTTCTTGTTCCAGAAATAGATGTTTTCTGCAATTCCAGCCTTTTGCATAGGTTTCTGCTTTCATGTCTAATGATGTGTGCAACCCACTTTAATTTGTTGCTGCATGTAAAATTCCATTATTGATAGGATTGCGATAAGTAAATTCAGTTTTACGTTGAATATGGTGAATTTTTAAAAGTGGCAGGAATAAAAAGCTTTGTGGTTAATGATACCTAATCCTGGGTTTAAATTCTGCATTGATAATCCTGCAAATAAAAAAAAATAAAAAAAATAAGACCACATTATTTTACATGTTTTCTCACAGACCTCATTCCATCTGATCACTAATACAACAGGCATTCACCACACAACTTGTATCTTATCCCCCTTATCTTTTAGTTAAGAGTAGACAGATTTGTAATTAAGTCGTCCTGGGTATGATGTTAAACTACAACCGTCGAGCTGTCGGCAACTATGACTGGAATCCCCACTCAAGGGTGAAGATAAGATGTACTCTGGCTGTACACTGTTCTTTCGTTAAAATCTGGGTCATTTATGCATTTAATTTCAACAATTTTCAGACATCATCTTGACTTATAAAATTACATTGCAGTCAAAAAGTGGGAAGGGGGTGGGAAACAATACGTGTCCCTCGTACCCACATGCCTGCATTCATGTCTCCATTAGTGGTATAGTGACCATCTTGTGGGAGGGGTTTATGGCCAAATATTCTTATAGAAGCTCTGCATGCAGGGTAGCGTTGATAAATAGAAGTTATGCTGATGTAGTCATTGTATAAATGTAATTGTTAAAGTAACATTTTGTTGTAATATTCCAATAAACCACTTAAGTTAATAGAGTAATTTCCATTGGGTGTTTCAAACGATAATACAAATGGGCCCTACCTAATAAACAAACATTGACACAAATTTGGTTGAATTCATCTGAATGTAGTTGTATTAATGTACTTTCAATTAGCAAATGCCCTTCCTGTCCTACTGCAGCACCACCACTAGCTGGGTACTTCCTGTTAGGATTCTCACACACTTGGCATATTTGATTGAGACTTATCCGTTGAGTATGATAACCCTGTTAAGTACAAACTCAACAAAGTATTTTGAACGTTAAGTACAAACTCAATGAAAATGTTTTCGCTGAGCACTTTCTGTTGAGCACGATAATTCCAATTTGAATATGACAATTGTCTGCTAGAAACGTAAATATTGGAACTGTACCTACATACAGGGTTTTGCTGTCATCGTAATCTATTCTGAAGACACAACATAACATGGACATGATGTGTGGTGGGAGGGACGGGGCAGGGACCTGGATTTGGAAGGCAAGCATCTATTATCCACCAAATTTACAAAGCTTGCCTTCATCCTTCTATGCATTTTTGAAAATGTAGACATGTTTCACTCTCAATCAGTGGTGGTGCCAGGATTTGCCTGATGTGGGGTCTGAGGTCCCTGGTGGAAGGGGGGGGGGTGATTTCCCCTCGAAAGTGCACCAGGGGATAAAACTCTCAAAAAATTTGACAATTTAGGGGTTTCAAAGGCTTATTTAATCAAGTTTGCAGAAATATCGATATGTAGAAAATACATTTTTTCTCCCCAAGGACTTGTGGTTTTTCTCCTCGATGTGGGCCAGCTCTCCCCGGTCCCTTGCTAGCGTTACTCCAACTCTCAATCCCTGATCGACAAAGACACACTGCAGTATCCACATTTTCAAGGGCTGTAAGGTGCATGAAAGCATAAGCTTTTCAAGGGAGAAGTTGTGTGGAAGAAGGAAGAAGAGCCCAAAAAAAAATAAATAAAAGGAAAATGAAAATGTAAAGGAAAAGAAACAAAAAGAAAGGCAAGAAATTGAAAGATATAGAACGAAAAGAAAAAGGAAAGGAAAACGAAATGGTAAAGAACAAGAAATGTGCAAAGAAAAGAAAAGAGGAAATAAAAGGCAAGAAAAGGAAAATGTATTAGAAAGGAAATGAAAGTAAAGGGGAAAAGATAAAAAGAAATAAAAACAAGATAAAAGAAAAAAAAAGGATTTCTTTTCCTTTTAAAGAAAAGGTAAAGAAAGAAATTACAGGGAAGTAAAGGAAAAGATAGACAGGCCGTACGAATGAAAGAAAAAAAAGGAAAAGGAAAGAAAAGACATGAAAAAAGGAAAAGGAAGGTTTAAGAGAATAAGGAAAAGAAATATTTAACAAATCAAAGAAAATTTTAATTAGTGTATTTTTCAATATAAAGTAAATAACAGCAGCACTTTTGAGACTAACAATATATAATTAGTATTAAAAGAACAAAAGATCAATGATAAGAAACTGTGGGAAATAGCACACAGAATAAGTCTATGTCAAAGTCAATGATAAAAACAGTAAATAGGCAGTAAATACAGTAAGGTAACTATGAGACAAAATAGGCATGTATTTTTCAAATTATCAATAAATTAAAATAAACAAAGTTAATAATATTTATATAGTTGATATACATGCATCTTTTTTAATTAGGTGAAACTTGAAATAATTTATCTCACTCCCTGCTGTAAAGCGCATGGAGGTATTATACATTATGCGCTATATAAGTTACAATTATTATTATTATTATTATTAAGTTTGGGGAGGGAGGGGAGGTGGTAGGGCTGTGTGTGCATTAATTACTGAAAATATATTTGTGTTCAATTATTTTGGACTTAAGACCAAATTTATGTAGCCTATGTGGATGAATGGTCTGATGCCTTATCTGTCACATCAAGTTCAACTTGGACAAATGACCCCCGAAACAACTGAAGGGATATAATCCAGAAACACTTCATTAAACCTTAAGAAATTCACATCCCATTGATAATACCACAATAGTGCTAACACAAAAGGTGTACGTAAAAAATAACAGCAAAAATAATGGTAGCAACTCAAGTGCACCTAATACCCATAAGGTGTGAGATTTATGATACGTGTCGTCTGACAAAAAGAAGGTAATCAGTAAATGCAGAGAGAGTGAGAGAGATCTCTAACTTGGTGATTAAAAGATGCTAAAAATTCAGTAGTGGATGCAGGGTTTTTTTTACCAGGGTGGTGTTAGTGGTAGTCCGAAAGGGGTGTGGGGGGACTATAGGCCGAGAGGTCGGTTTTGAAGTGTTCTCTAACGAGAAAGAGGGCAGTTCCCCTGGAATTCTGGATGTCTTGTGTAAATAATCTCACAATTGTTAAAAGTATTTTTGTGACTGTTGCTGGTGGGGATTGGGGGGGGGGAGGGTGCTCCTTTTACCAATCTCTGAACTTGCCGCTGAAATTTCAAGATCCTACGTTCACAGGATTAATACAAAATTAACACAGTAACCCAATGGAAATAAACCTGCTATTGGTTTTCTTGGGCTATCCTGGCCAATGTATGTTAATATGTTTTCCAATACTTTCTGTCATTTTTAATTTTTGCATGTTTTTGTTACTGTAATCTTTGAATGAATGAATGAATGAATGAATAAATGAATGAATGAATGAATGAATAAATTAACGAATGAATAAACGAATGAATGAATACAATATTTTTTATAGTTTATCATCATATTTGATCATCTATGCATTTTACATTAAAAAAAAGATGAGAGAACAACACAAATCTAAGTAGCTCCAAATCACTGCATAATGTTCTATATCTATTTTCTAGGCCAACCATTCTCTATCTATTCGCATGGGATATAGAGGCCGTATTAAACTGTGTTTACTCCGAATCTGGAATTACTTTTAGAGTCCAAATAGCAGGTAAATGATAAATACGGTGTAATAAAAGGGCCACTGATTAATCTCAGATAAGATAGTATAATACATACTCAAAATCATCCCTGATGATGATATAATTAATGTTGAAATATTGAATCCCGGCATGATGGCGTGCATTTCGATACTTGGATTATGATATACTATGTTGTGTAATGTTTGGGTTACGTAAGTGCAACCCCTACATTTTACAATTGGAAAGAAGTTGTTTGGCAACAATGGCGTCACGCTCAGGTGCTGACAGGGGGCGGAGCACCAGGACCCCCAGGCACAAGGGGCCCTGACATTGGAGTAATATGAAATATAATATAAACTATAATACCAGTTTCATTCAATGGGTCCCCAACAGTTTTAAACAATGAAAGCTGTGTTCTGATGTTAGACATTTGTTTCTGATTTTGTGATCAATCTATTTTTCATTTTATATACATTAGTAAAACATGTTTTGTTTTTCACTAGAATATTCTCTGTATATATAACTCTGTGACGCCACTGTTTGGCTAATCGTCTTGAAAACTGACAATAGACAGCCTGCCTTAGATTACTATGATGACGTCATCGAATAAGAATTGATTAAAAACATAAATAGAACAAGCTCTACCTTTTGGAAATGGGGGTGTATAGTATTATTACTAGACTGAATAATTTAAAGTAAATTGAGAGTTGTGTAATAAAAGAGTCTTGGTTTTCCCAGACAGCAACAAAGCATCAATGTACTGTATTAATATTTGGATGCATAGGAGTCAATGAAAGCCTATTTGGAGTAGTAAGTCAACAGCACCCGTTACAAGGACTTTAACACCCACTTAAAACATGTTCAATAGCACTTTTATTTTACTGAAAAGAACTTGAAAAGAATTGGAACACACAGGTACTGCAAAAAAAAAAATAAAAATAAACAATAGACATACTCAGTGGGAGACCAAGTGAATCATATTTGCTTCCTTAAATTTTTGGGGTACTGTAGGTCTTACCCATGATATGCAGAATAACATGCAGAATATCATACCAAAAATATTGAGCCCCCACTTCACCTTCGCACCCCCCATCAGCACCCCAACTTCAAGTCTCCTAGATACACCACTGGGCCTAGGGAATAAGGGATAGAGGTTCCAGATCAGATGCTTTTTTTAGCTTCAAAGATATCTTGTCTCTGGAAAAACATAGAATATACTAAAATATTGAATTGCTCATTTAAAAGGGCCAAAAAAAACAACTGATTGTATGTCCATATATAGCCGTGATGTGCCTATATATCATCATAAAGTGATGTCATCATCACCATATTTAGGCATGTCATATGTTTTGTCAAATAATAGTCAGGACAGGGCTTAACTACACACAGATCGAAAAAAAAAAAGTTTTTGCCGAGTTACAGACATTTTACTACAAAAATTCTTAAATTGTATGAGAACAAATTCTTTTTTTATGTTGATGCAGTCAAGCTAAAACCATTAACAGGAGGCCAATACGATGGACAATGACCGCTGACAAAATAATTGCCCTTAAAGCATCTACACAAAAAATACAGGAATGGTATTACAGTATTTCTGTACTTGTTAGTTGGAATTTTTTTCTTCTTGTTATTATATATAAGCTATTAACTTGAATATCCAATGTACTGTAAGCAACTCTATTAGAGTAATAATATAATACAGTAATGTAAAATAATAATATAATACAGGGGCAGATCCAGGATGTCATGGTGGCTAGGATCCTTCAATAAAAGAGTGAAAAAGAGAGAGAAAAAAACAAGAAGAAAGAGTGGTGCACGGTACTCCAAAACAAGCTAATTTTTGATTTAATTTTCATGTACCAGTGTCTACAAAGAATTTATAAACTAAAATCTCAAGCACCACCATCCACATCCTCTCTGTGCTTCGCATCTCGCATGGTATTTTTACAGCTTAAAATGGCCAAAATTTCCCTGTTTCTCTAGGCCCTGCTGGTGTCCAATGTCCCCCAGAATGCATATCTTTTAACTATTACTAGTAATGAGGTAAATCCTGTCTCTACATGCACTGAACCTTGGAGCCCCAAGATCTCATAATTCTGTAAAATCTGGTTGGGAACTTACACTTCTGTGAGATTTGGTTGGGATCTTACTCTTCTTTGAGATGTGGTTGTTGGAGATCTCACAAAAACATGCAAACACCATTAATTTTGTTCTTTTCCAAAAGATTTTTGCTTGCTCGTGAGCGTGCATGCAACAACATCGATTTTCAGGAGATTGGGACCTCTGTGAACCTAGCACTGTGTCGCTTGGAAGAGGTTACAAAAGCAAAGGTTCCGCTTAATGATCAAAAGCGAATTTCCAGATCTAAGCTCTGCATTATAGCGTGAACTATTAAGCATAAAAAAATCAGCCTCTGGCTACATTCTGGCTGAAATACATAATAGATATTTAACCTTGCATTTCAAGTATTATTGTACGTCAAAAACCACAATAAATTATAAGTACAAAGTATATTTTATAGTCCCTTTAATGTAAAATAGGGTAGGGTTGGGGTAAAATAACAAAAGGTATGTAGGGTGAAAAGGGATAAGAGCAGCCTGAGGATACAATAAATAAAGATATATAATTTAGGGTGAAGGTGTAGCTTAGTGTTTAAGAAACTATGCTTCCAATCCAAGGGTCTTGAGCAGGGGCATATCCAAGGAAAATTCTGGTAGGGGCTATGTGACAAACACTGAGGATGGTTTTGAAATTTTGCTTAGAAATGCTTGATCATAAACACTGGTAGATGAAATTTAAATTGAAAATTAGCTTGTTTTGGAGTAATATGCTCTTTCTCATTTAAATTTTTTTCTTATCGCTATTTTTTTTCTTTTTTTGGGGGGTTCGACCCCGATTTCTCCCCACCCCCTGGACCCACCACTCTTGAGTTTAAATCCTGAAAGACACCTAATAGCATCCAAAAACAACCATTCCCTAAACATCATAATGAGCTTAGTTTTACATAACATCACATAGGGCGGATCCAGAGATGTCCGAGCCGGGCCGATAACATTATACTAGGGGGTCTGAGGCAGGCTCCTGCAAAATTTTTATTTTCTAGATGTCTGAAAATAACCTCTGAGGTGTTTTGGGTGATTTTATTTTTTCTTTTTTTTACTTTTCAAAGGGGGGGGGGGGGCAGGGCTGCCTTGCCTTTCTCCCCTACATCCTCCGCTGATCACTTCCATCTTGTACTGTACCATTCCACTAAGCCATGTCATTTGGATATTGTTGCTAAGGTACTACAAAATGACAGCGTAAAGGCAAGGGACATACGGGCCTGTCATCAAATGTGTTTGTATAGCCTGCACACATACTTATAGTCCTGGAGAGATCCGTAAAACCTCGAATTGAAGCCTGTGTGGGCTTAACCTCGAGATGAAGCCCATCTCGAATTGAAGCCCCTCTCTTTATTTTGCAAAAGTTAGCCTCGAAAAGAAGCCCATAGGCTTCTTTTCAAAATAACATAGGCTTCTTCTTGAGATACCACTGTACATGAATTTCAGAAAACAAAATAAACTTCAGCTTCAGTATTTAAATTGACCTTATCTATTATATAATTTAGTCTCAAGAGAGAAATAATTTAGCAATAAATTAGTATTACTAGGACATTTTTGTAGTTTACCACTTTCTATGAAAGACTATACAAAATTTTATTTGACCTAATTGAACTTAAAGTAACTGACCTTAAAAAAAAGACTATATAAGTATAATTATTACACATAATAGTTTGTTCCATTGGTCAATTCTATTCAGGATAAGACTTAAAGCTATATAGAAGCAACGGACCTAAAAAAAAAAAAACAAGTATGGGTAGTTATTACAGATAATAATATGTTCCATTGGTTAATTTTATTCATGATGCTAAAAGGAGGTTACATAAATGAAAATGAGTATGGTGAGTATTTGTATCCTGAAAGGACAAATACCGGTACGTGACCTGGTACAGTCTACTAATCATGCCCTTCATTCACTAACATGCCATAATACGGCATGTGGGAAAAATATGGTTAAAAAAAACCCCCAAAATTAATTTAAAACAACATTTATTTAGACATGAATAGAGAGAATTTGGTTCTTACTGACCTTAGGGAGGGTGCAGATGCAGGAGGGAGTGGATGCAGGAAGGAGATGATGCAGGAGGGAGAGGATGCAGATGGTGTGATTGTATTAATTAAAATAATTGTTGTAATGTATTATTGATATATTATTTTTATCATCATGCACATAGTACTGGTAAAATTTTCAAAATATGAGAGTGTAATTTCCATATTCTCAAAATTTTCTCAGCTCAGTCCCAACCATGTTGGGGCTGAGGTGGTGTGGACTAGCACGTACCCACCACCACCAAATCCTGCATCCGCCCCAGTGATCTGCAAATCTTTAAATTTATTACAAGCCACTTTAATGTAATAAATATATAGGAACAGTATTACAGTATTGTTAATTTTTGAGAACATGTTATCTCATTCTGATTGTCAATTGAACGTTACAGTAATACAAATATGAAGAATGATGTAAAATACAATAATTTGAATAAATTTACCTAAGAGCTGATCTATTATTGAATGGTAATTTGCTTAACAAAAGTTAGTTTGCTTGTAGCATTTAAATGAAAAATGAAAATACACTGTAATTTCAAATCTTCATTATTTTATTTTCTGTACAATAACAGGGTGTGTTGTGTTTACAGTATTTCAATCATCCTCTTTCAAGATAATATAAGGCGAAAAAACCCCCACATTTTTATTAAGGTAATGGATATTTAAAGGGTAGCTAGAACATGATAATTAGCGAGGGCGCATTCCTATCAGAACCTTAAAAATACACAAATTTGAGTCATAGACAGCAAAACACTTTATTAAACAAACAACGGAAGAAACACTAGTAAACAGTACATTTTGAGTCTCGCCTTATGAGACCAAGTGTTTGCTGGCACACCTTAAATTGCTCTACAGTCAAGCAGGGGTTTATGAATAGGCTTGTCTACTCCAAAGTGTTACTCACTAATCCTTATAATAATAGTGACAGGTATGAGGAAAATAAAAGACATACACACCTTGACCCTAATTAGATGGGCTTGAAGAAACACTCTCAACTTGATTATTATTGTATAGCCTGGGTTTTTCTGTTATTATTTGAACTCATGGGGAAAATATTATCAAGGTACCTGAGTGAATATTCTGTTGGTATATTATTGCAAAGTATTCACTCCCTAAAATGTTTTCATTTACACTCAGTTCACTGACTAAACCTGAAGAACTACATGGCCAAGTAAGAAAAAATCCTTGTTTCCCATCCTGGGTTTTTCAAAAAGTTGGTGAGGCAGGCAGGCAATTGTTATTTGATATTTGTTATTTTTCACAGTTTGTCAAAATGTGTCAAAGCATTGCTTGTCTTGCTTTTATCATGTATTTGTGTTTAAAATTGCATTTGTAAAATATAAAATGTGTCAGAAATTAAAATTTTGTATTTTAAATGTAAAAAAACACAAAAATTTTAAGAACAAAAAACAAAACAAAAAAATTATGCAAGCCCAAAAAATGGTGAGAGAGGGGATGGGAAACAAGGAATTTTTGTTTATTTGGCCTAATTAAACTAGTTTATTTAGCGCCTAGGTAGATTTTATGCAAGGTTGTGTATTTCTATGTTTAGGTGTCTGTTTGCAAGCTTTTTTTGTCTTTTGTGGGTGTTTCCCACCTTTATTGTCATTCCAATGTATATACACAATTCTTATTTATATACATGCTCAGTATCTTACAAATTTGATATAGCACTCATGCTTCTATACAATTAAAATGACTGATAAAATTAATTAGATCAATTCTATCAAGCATTTGATTTTAATCATTGCTTTCACTTGAATATATATATATATATATTTCTGTAACATATACATTTTAAAAAGTCTCTGTACTAGAAATACAAAATAAATTATTTTTTATTTATTTATTTTTTATTCATTTTTTTTATATATATATTGTCTGTTTGCAAGCTAGCTAAATTGGAAATTTGTAATAATAGCACACAGCATTAAAAATCATATTTAAATATATATGTCTGCTATTTGTGAAGTGGGTTTATATCAAGGAAATCCCAAATTTAAAAGGAAATATTTAGCACCAAATGCCCAATTCAAAGCTAATATTTCATATATATTGACAATGACAATTTCTTTTATTTCCGTTGAGCATCAATAGATCATACAATAATTCTAGAGCGATACAAACCTGCAAACTTAATGAGACATATATTCTGAGAGTATTTGTAAGTCTAAGCTAAGCTACTTATTCAAATTTTATCCTGGGTTTTTGCATAACTTTTTTTTTGCCTTATATTCAACCATAGTGAAGTTGAAGTGAGGGTGGGGATATATTGGAGAAACCTGAAGTCACTGCTGGCTTAAGTTAGGCCTATGAAGGTCTAATGACCTATGTCACATGTAGGACAACTTTAATATTAAAGGTAAATAAGTTGTATGTAAATAGAATAAGTAAATAATTAGTACTGGTAAGTAAACAGATTAAGTAAATATGTAAGAAAATAAATACATAATATGCAAGTAATAGGTAATATAAGTAAATAATAAATACAGTTAGTATAAAAATATATTAATATAATTAAGTAAAATTTAATAAAGGAATATACTACATCATTTCTTATGAATAGCATATAAATTTATTTTCACTTTGATTCTATCTTATCAGCTATATTTCTATTGAGGTGGATTTAAGGGGGGCCCACTTTTTGGGAGAGCAAAAAAAAAAAGAATAGAAAGAAAGGAAAAGAAAAAAATTGATCGCCCAAAGCGCCTCAGAGGTTATTTTTGGGCATCTATAAAACCAAATTTTCGCATTCTCCCACCCCCGCCCCAGACATCTAGGGTGGTGCTATCAGGATTGGCCCCACTTTCGGCCCCCTATTCGAACATCTCTTGATCCGCCCCTGACAATTATTACAGTATAATATTCTTCTTATTAAATAGGGTAAAATATACCTACAGCTTGGGCAAATTTTTTTTAATGCTATCCGTTTTGGTCACGAACTAGTTTTGCCGAGATCTACAGTGTATTTAACATCCATAAAATCAGGAAATTAAGCATGTTTTTTGTTTTATTATTAAAATATAGACTATACTTACTTTACAAATAAATAGGCTTATGATATTTACCAGTGAGAATTCTAAGTTTGTTAACTTAGAATTATGCTAGTTTTTGGTATGTTATGCCTAGCCTGGGCTCTCCTTGGCAAATTGACATAAATAAAACATGTATTTTTTTCCATTTCCCACCGTTTTTTTGAATACTTTTAAGTTAGTGCATATTTATTATATTATAATCATCAGATTTAGGATATTTATTAGTCATTCAATTGACTGAAAACATACAATACAAAATGTGTTTTATACATCGTGGCAGAACTTGTTTGCAGCTGAAATGGTCCTACACCACTGAGGTGTTTGTCTAGATCTCACTGTCAGACAAAAGGATTCCCATTCATTCATCATAATTACTCATACAAAAAAGACATTACTTCCGGTAGATTTTCATAGCAATGAAAACTCAAACCCACAAAAAAGAAGCCACAAACATCACAACCATGGCAGAATTATCAATTCCAAGTGGTTTTACAAGGTCTTAAAAGGAGCGGAACCATAAAGCTGCTAAAAAATATACCACCAACAAAGAAAATGATAAAGACTTAATTTCCTCACAAATTAAAAGACACAAAATGAAACCATTTCTTTTGCATTGTTAAATTGGTGGGTAATCACTTAAAGGATGTAGGTATTATTATAGAGAAAAGTCACTGAATTGTTTCAATTAGTGTGTCATTCAGAGTAGGAAAACTTCTTTTTGAATAAGCCATTGAATGTTCAGGATTTTACTGGAGAGTTGAGACATCAGATATAATTATTTATTACCGAAGTTTGGTTTCAGCCACTGCTTCTTTTTATATGGAATGGTAATCATATAAATATCTCAATGGGCTAAATCTGGTTTTGTGCTAAACATTTTTTGTGTGTACCTGAATCAGGCCTGGAAAAAAAATGTTTGTGCCTCTGATCATGAAAGTTGTCTCAATAAAATGTCTCTAACACCAAAAGTTATCTGTACACTATACAGCCCAACAATTTATTTTTTTTGTATTTTTCTTTGTCTAAAATGCCTCCGGTTAATTCACATTTCCTCCGATCGCCGATCGCATAGTCATGCAGTTTTTCCAACCCTGACCTGAATGTTCTTAATTTGTGATGAAAGAGAACAGAAATAGACTGTACGTTACATTGGTACTTTCATATGTTTCCAATGAGAGAAAAGTTCTCAACTAACCGCATTTTATTGGGTGGACCAACTCTCCTGTAGTTCCACCCAATCATTTTCCAAAAATAAATTTGAACATAAATTTGAAGAACAAAAAAACAAAAAAAAACAGACTGACTTTGGACGAGGTCAAGTATAGATCACAGTTGGCTGTTGTTCACCTCATTGACGATTTTGGTTGGAAGATATTAAAGGAGAAAATAAAACACCAAAATCGCTAATACTGGCCCCCCCCAGCTTTGTTTTCTCTCTCCCCTTGCAAAGTGCTTACTCCATGTGCCCACCCAATGTTCAAACTGTGCCTCTGATTAATACCTTGTGTACCTTGGAACTGAAATGCTTACAATTCTCTTAATCATTGTGTGCAGGAATGTTAGGCCTCTCCTTGTCCTGTACAATCCCTCCAAATCCTTTCTAAGCTCAACAATACAAAACAATTTCCTATTATTGTCGTTGTCACATACCTTGTCATACCATACACCTGGGTATTTTTCTCATACAGTGTTCTATTTTCTAAAAATGTAATATTAGAACTGTATGTGCCAAAGTATGCCTATACATTAGGATACAAAGAGCATTCCTATGCAATTTTGTTTATCGTCTTTACTATTCTCTGTCTCGGTGCCAGTGCTATTATAATTAAAAAACAGAAAATGACTGAAGCTGTTGTTGAAACTGTTGCTAAGGTACGCAACTAATTGGTTCAACAAAACAGATGATTTTCTACTGTTATAATGCAAAACTTTTTTTACTCCTTTTTTTCGCATACTTATTTTTTTTAAAGATCATCGGAGGAGGGCGGAATAAAAATAAAAATAAAATTTTGTTTTCTTATTTAGCAAATAGTTTTGCCAAAACCATCCAGATGGAGGAGAAAATAAAAATAACATCTTATTGTTGAATGTAAAATGGGATAGTTAAATGCTTCAAATTTATATAATTAGGAAGAAATAACATATCTTATCTTTGGAGATTTCAAGGCAGCGGAGGGCGTAATAAAAATAAAGAAAAACTTTATTTTTTTCTAAAATTTACATTTTTTTATTGTGGCGGGTACGCTAATTGGCCAAAAATAAAATTTTAATTTTATTCGAAATCATCAATATTTGTGTTCGGCAGGTTAGCTAAACAACGTATAAAAAAAGTCTCACCTAATAAGTCACATCTATTCTTAAGTCACAGCACCACGAATATTTTCTCTATTTTCTATTTAAATTAAATATTTCTATTAAGTATATAAACAATGACAGCATACCTACTTCACCCAAAAAGTCATAAAATTTTCTTTTTATTCAAAGAAATTAAACCCAACTGGCATCTGCAAACATGCCTTAACCTTTAGGGAGCATTGTGGCGGATTCAAAGACAGCTAAACTTGATAAACCTTTAAGTTTTTAAGGTTTAGCATTTGAATAGAAGGAATATTCTAGATAAGTAAAACCGGCAAAGGGTTGAACGGACTTGGTGTACAAAGAACAATATACTTTAAAATTTATTGCACTTGTAGCCTCAGGCAAAATAATAAACAACTATTGTGCATTTTACCTGTAGTCTGACACTGATCCAGTTTGTAGGTGTGTCTATAATCCTAGGAGATATTATAAAATTTCAATGCTTGGGAAAGAAGCACTAAGCTTCAATGCTTACTGTACCATAAAATTTTACTTCAGACTAGATGATTCGATTGAAAGAACACGACATGTTAGGGTCCATTGAGATGTATAAATTTGTAGGAATGAGTTAGTACAAGCACATAGACATCATGTAATATGCACTATAAATACAGTATATATTTATATATTCCTTATCAATAAACAACATAATAACTTAACTTGTCTAATTTTGTTGTCACCAAAATCAAATCATATCAAATTATATATCAAATCAGAAAGCACACAAACGATATTTTATAAGTCTTTGGTTCAAGTCACAGAGATATAGGTAGAGACCTAGGAACCTTTATGTATAGCAACTATTGAGGTTTTATACAAATTCAAAATTGTTGGTGCCTATAATCATTATTCTTTGTAACTCAGTCATTTTTAACTGTTGTGGGTTGATCCTAAACCACACAAAATCAACTTTACGAAGTGAACTTGTTTTATAGCAAGTAAATCACACAAACCTCTAATTCCTATATCCTGGCTTCTTTTGATCAAATATCTTCCAGTAAGCCTAGCTAATCACTTGTCATGGCAATCAGATACAACTACTGTACAGCATAGGTAAACAAAAATTGTCATGGGCAATGGTAAGATTAAAGGTAGGGAACAATCTGTGGCTCACAGCTTCATTGCACTATTAGTTCACAGCCGAAGATTCATTCATCAAATTTCTTGTCCCAAAATTGTCACTCCATGTCTGATCTGCTGTCTAACAAATGAAAATTCAAATTAAACTTTATTGCAATCGAACATAGTGATTGGATAAGACAATTTACAGTACAAGAAAAGATAAAAACATTTAAAATACAAGACAAACACCAATATTTACATACATTTATAAACATAAAAAAACAGGGGCCAGATGGATCAGTACACTGAGGTAGCCCCTACTCTTGCAAAAGATGTGTACGGTTTAGAGTCTATGTAAAAAGATCAAGTGAAACCCAACCCGAGAAGAGAGATTCGAGCCCGTACCAATTATATTACGGCTGGTAGTGGTGCATCCGCAATACTGCTTTAGACAAACAAATATTGATGAACCACTACAAAATGAAAAAAGATTGTAAAAATGTAACTGTTAAAATCCTTGTTGAATATCATTCCAAATCACACGAATCAGAATTGTGATGTTGTTTAGACTATGACTGAGATACTTACCTGGATGAACTGATATTATATCAGTTCATCTAGGTAAGTATTCATGAAACAGACTCAAGAAATATGTGAGAGTTTCTCCAACCTATATTATGAGGATTTTTGTTAACTGTTGGTACATTTCTTTGTATAACGAAATTACTGCAGAAAAAAACTCATCATCTATATTTCTATATGAATATGTATACTTATCTTTCTCTTTATTGGATTGCAATATCATGGAACAATATGCTTCAATTAAAGGATCATGGGCTCCTGTATAAGGCTGATCACTTGTTTGTGCGCATTATAAAGAAATGAGATTTGTCACCTTTTTTCAATCAAAACACAGGAGTGAACAATTGGTTAAATAAGTGCCAAGTAAGTTTCATTGTACGACACTTGCGGGGAACCTTGTGCGCTACATAACGAATTAAATTGAGCATACAATATAAGAGTTTTTTCTTGGTCAGATGACCCAACAATTTTTTCTCAGACTGTTGACCTCCAACAAACACTTTAAAATGGTATATTTGATTTTTAGAATCTGATTCAAGGATATATTATCAGTTTGACTAAATGTAGTCTGTTAAGTCAAACAGAAAAAAAAAATTTGGATAAATTGATATATTTTGTTTCACTTTTTTATCTTTTCATCTCTTTTTATTATAATCTTCGCCAGCAGATATATATTTTCAGTTGTGTAAGTTTGTGTGCTCGTGTGTGTCACGTTTTGGCATTTTCGTGTGTGTGTGTGTGTTGTGTTCAAAATATCTCAAAAACTGCTGGACAGATCTAAGTGAATGTTACAGTGAGTTTTAGGTATATAACCCAAGGAAGAGGTGATTAAATGTTAGTGAGGACCCAGAGTAGGGTGTGAATATGAGGATCATTCAAATGAGAACGTCCCAGATCAGATATTTCAAAAACTAATCAACCGATCTGAATGAAACTTTCGTGAAAGCTAACCAAATTACAAGAAAGAAATTTTTAGGTCTTGATGATCCAAATTCGGGTGTGAATGTGAGGGCCATTACGTCCAAGACCTTAATATCTTTAAAATGGATCAATGGATAATTACAGAATAGTTTGTCACGTTTCAATGAAGAAATGTAAAAATTTTTGTGATTATATGTTTACCGTATACCATAGGCAGATACAATGGCTGTATGATGAATATTCAAACATGATTCAAATTGGTGCACTTACTGTATAGTAAATGTATACAGCACTTTATACTAACTTCACTAATATTTGGAAACTGATTAGGAATACTTTAATGCATCTTTATATCTAAACATGTGATGCTAAAAACCAATATGCCATATTTCTTATTAATTTGACTACTTGCATTATATTTCCATTTGAACACCAATACTTGGCATATATTTTTTTTGTCAACTATAAATTTAAAATGTTCCTGTGTGTTTAACCAGAAGAAGTAAGGAATTGGCAGGTATACAACCAATACAGTAAAAGGTGTTTCCAGTTGGCCGGTTAGTGTAGTTTTTTTTTAACTGGTTGTCACATTTTTTTTACAGTTTCAGTAGTTGAAAATAAAATTTTTCAATATTATATGTTGCTTGGATTCTGTGTTCAAAACATAACAAGTGTAATTTTGGTGAAATCATTTGGATTACAAAATCTGAAAATGGCCATTCTAAAGTCCACAAAAACCTACACTAAAAGTGGAAATACTGTCCCTCTTTGAAATAAAAAGTGTTTGGGCGAGTTACTCTGCGTTTTAAAAAGGGAGTGGAGCCAAGTGAAGTGAGGTGGTTGTGGTGGTGGTTGAAGTAAAATTAGGAACATATTTTGGGAGATATATTTTAAAGAAAGGGATTTGCGGTCGGTGGAGATATGCTCTCTACTGTGTGCTTTTGTTATTAATATTTTTATCATTGACTTTTTTCTGTAAAGTGTAATAAATATACGCCTCCCCCTTAAAACCCTTCTCAACACTACATGCCCAAGGGCGTTTATTTTAATAATTTTATAAGAGGCTACCATTAGCTCCTTAATTTGAGAGTTGAAAAGTTAATCCTTGCCAGAATGTAAAATAAGGCCTGCACAAGGAATACATACGCCATACAAAATTTAGGCCTAGAAATCCACCCATGCATTTTGGATAATAAGAGATGGCTTAGCACAGATTCTGCTGAAAATAAGATCTTGACCTAATTTCTTAATATATAACCAATGTATTATGCAGTAGTTACGATTCTGCAAATCTATTTGCCTAGCGACTGTCTGCGCAAATTTGATCTACTTTTTGATTTATAATCCGCACAATTAAATACTTTACAATATGGAACACTTATTGTGAAATTATGGTTTTAACGATAAAATAATAAATAGAAATCTTTGAAATATTACTCTAAGCAAATTGTCTGCAATTTCTAAGGTTAACATTGAGGGTTAACTGGTACTGGTGGAAATTTTGTAAGCTTTTGTAGTGGGATTATGGATAGCCGTACTTCATTGATATATACGGTATGACAATGGCGGATACAAGCCCATGGCTAATTCACACCAACGGTGCTACCCACGATGTCAGGATCTGTACAAGGTCCTATAGATTGCGGACAATAGCAATTTATACCTAAAGCTTAGTCAGCAATCCACTATACCTCTCTATGAAAAGAAATAATCAAGTAGGATGTGCGTTATATGGTAAAACTTTTATGCTTGATATGTATTCATGGTGAAAATTAATGTGCCAAGGTGTCAACAAACTTAACATGAGAAACCTTATACACCCACAGTTTTAAGATGACTATGCATAACTCAGTAAATTGCTTTCTATCAATTGTTTTTTATGTTAATATGATTTTAATAAAATAACAGGTGGTGTTGCATCCTCTCTTGTTTCCCAGTTATTTAAAAATGTACGTCTCCATCGTGCAAACTTAACAGGCAAAATATAACTGTAGTTCCTCTAGTAATAATAAATGTGGCTAAGACAAGCCAAACCAGTCACTCTTGGCAAATCGTGTTTCAGAGAAAATGGCTAAAACATGCTGAAATGTCAAATTAAAAAAATCTATTTTATTGCATTAAGCCAAAGTTTTTATATATATACATCATGCTGTGCTGTTATTTTTCCCATTTTAAATGTTAAAACAACACTTTTTAAGGGTTTGATGATAGTTTCTGCATGAGGAATGCCCAAAATCATAAACTTTGAAGGCTGATTTCTCATGCTGATGTTTAAACGCTTGTAACTTCATAAGGAACTGTCAGATTTGAATAATTTTTTTTTACCATTTTATAGCTCTTATTTCACTCTTTAAAACTGCATTAATATTAAACTCAAAATTTTTGCGGCGAGTGACTGGCTTGGCTTGTCTTTGCCACATATAAGCCCACCTCGGGTACAAGCCCACACCCTACTTTATGCCCAAATTTATGTCCCATAGTTTCCTTGCTTAAAAGCCAAGGCCAGGGTATCATTTGAATGGGTACTTCAGCTTGCTCTCAACTCTTACTGAGCACTCCAACTTAAAAAAAAAAATACTCCCTTCCTTTCCAAGCAGGAAATAATTCCATATCCCCACATAAACACAGATAATGAATAGACCAATTCTATGGCTGAATTGCGATTTGAATACAAGATGTTTACCAGGTATTTAACGTAAACATTAAATTGTACAACACATTTCTGAGTAATCATAAATATAAAATCTAATCAATTCTATGGCTCAATTGTGATTTGAATACATGATGTTTACCGGGTATTCAACATAAACATTAAATTGTACAACAGATTTCTGAGTAATCGTAAATATAAAATCTAATCACCAAAATGATTGATTGAAAAATCAAATACATGTTGAAATTGAATTTCATTTATTCATTCTAAATCAAGACGGTGTAGATATCTAACCAATATAAACATGTCAACGAATTAGATCAATTGGCATTTACGGTATCCTTTTCAGCACTGTATTAGGATAGGGTAATTTAGGTAAGTAAGAATGGATTGACAAATTCCTGCTTATATTTTTATCAATAGTAATCCACACTTTTTAGTGGAAGTAACTTTTTAGTGAAGATAATTACGGTACAGTTGAATGCTTTTCATAGAATGAACCTAACAGTACTTCAGTAGCCTACATTCCGAAATCAACTGGGATAATTGTGACTACTCCATTGGCACACGTGGCAAAGACAAGCCAAACCAGTCACTCCTTGCAAAAGTTGATTTTAGTTATTAGTTAAAGGTTAAAAAGTAAAATGAGAGCAATAAAATGGTAAAAGAATCATTTAAATCCGATATTTTGTTATGAAGTTACAGGAGTCTAAACATACATCTGTTTAAAGAACAATGAAATTAGCCTCTAAAGTTTACGATTTCTGGAATTTTTCAGGCAGAAACCATCACCAAATCATTATAAATTGTTGTTTTAAATTGAAAATGGGGAAAATAACAACATAGCATGATGTATAGATATATAACGGTTAGTTTAGTGTAATAAAATAGATTTTAAAAATGTTGACATTCCAGCATGTTTTGGTCATTATCTCTGAAACATGATTTTACGGTTTGTCTTGTCTTTGCCAAATATGAGATAGGGTGGTGTTGTTGTGGTGGGGAAGGGGAGTCACTCTGTGTGCTCTCATAGAGATCTAAAGGTCTCTGGTTGAAGTCAGCAACTGCTCTTCTTGTGTATTCAACTGGGACAAAAATACAAGTTAATATATAGCACAGTGTTTCAGAAGAAACATTTGAGGTGTTAATCAATATTTGCATGAAGACTCATTGGCATGTTAAGGCAAGACTTTTGTTATAGCTTGCTTTGCAAACTTATAGTTTTTAAAGATCGTCAGAGGAGGGTAGAAAGAAAATAAAAATAAAATTGTGGTTGCTTATTTAGCAAATGGTTTCTGACAAAAACATCCAGACGGAGGAGAAAATGAAAATAAAATTTCTAAAAAATTTTGTGGTGGCAGGTGTGCTATTGGCCAAAATTGCCAGATTTTTATTTGAATTCATCGTTATCGGCAGGCAGCGGGTTCGCTAAAGAAGGTATTAAAAAAAAGTCTTGTCTACATAGTTCTGTTCAGGCAGCATAGAGAAGAGCAGGGAATTTTCCTGAGGGTCATTAGGCCGACCAGCCCTCCTTAAACTAACGCTACGTTATCTCACTATATTAATTGGATTAACACATTATCAATTATGGGTAAACGGATTAGTTGCCTTTTTTATGAGGTTTTAAATATTCTTCACCGCCGAAAGTGCGGTATTCTAACGTTAGTTTAAGGAGGGCTGGTCAGTCTAATATATATAGGCCATTACCACCTAGTACGTAGTAATATACTGCACTAGTTTAGTGGTTGTTTTTTGTCCTCCATACTCTGATTAAGATGTCCTTAAACAACAATTAGAAAATTACGTTTAGGTAAAGACCTTACATCTAATAGAAAATATTGTAAACATAATTGAAATGGAATGGTTGATTATTTTTTATTCACTATGTCTACTTTAATTTTGTTATTTAATCACACCAGCCTTGAATATGCTTATGTAATCAGTATAGAGGGCAGTATTCTATTACTAACATGGTATTGAGTTTCCTTCTAAATGTCCCCAAAATGATAGTGATTAAGAATTTTATATATGTGATTAACCTGGCTGATAATATATATGTATGGTATTAATACAATAATTCTCATTATTAGAAATAATTCTAATGTTTTATTCATTTATCTGATATCCGAAAGAAATGAAAAGCAACAAATACAAAACAAAAGAGATAAAAGTTATGGTATCTGGGATAACCCTCTAAGTTCTAACAAAGGATTTATTTCCCAAGGAGGCCTAAAGACTCAAAAACAGATGACACCATAAAACCTGTATTGCTCTAGTTACTTGTTCATAAACATTGTGCATTTAAATACTTTTTATATCATTTTTTAAGTGTATATTTCATCTTTTTCATGTAAATTGTATTTTTAATGCCAAACAAATCAATCAATAAATCATGTCAAACTTGGACACACTAAAGTGATTCTGATGCCTGTGAAAATACACGACAACAATTGAGAAACTAAGTAGTCTATAACCCAGAATCAACGTAGCAGAACAAGAATAGACAACAGCAAAGTTCAATTAAATGACATATTTCAGCAGTTAAAAAACTACGCTCAGTGTTCTCCTGAATCCGTTTTAGCCGTAAATTTTACCGGTACAAATAACCGGCCAACCAGTGGAAATTTTGTGTTTGTAAAATTAAAAAAAAACACCACTGAAGACCCAGGTAGTGTAGACTGGCCTTCTTTCAATAAAAATCACTCCTGCCTGGGCTTTGACTACATGCAATGTGTTTTTTGTTTTTTTTTCAAGTCATTAAACCCCACTCAAACCTCACACAGTGCACATAGCTGCATTTTTATGGACAAATTTACCAGTAAAAATGTTTCAATTGAAAGAACATTGATGCTATAATATGTTATGCAACTAATAGCATGTAATTAATGAAGGAAGCTGCTCTAGGTCCAGGCTCCCAAATTTCAGGGCATCACAAGGAGGGACAAGATTCTATTTTTCCCTGTTTATTTTCTTATGTATATATTTAATAACAAATGTTGGCTACGGCACCTGGAACCTAGAAAAAAAGTTCCCTCACATTTATACTGTATCCAGTATAAATTAGAAACTATCCTATTTATGGATAATTGTCCAGGTTAAAAAACCAGAGGATCTACAAATTAGTCTTAAATAAAACAAAAAGACAGTAACTCCGAAAAGAGACAGGCATTTTGAGATTCAACGTTTCAATCTATTTGATCATTTTCAAGAATACTATTCTTGAAAATGATCAAATAGGTCAAAACGTTGAATCTCAAAATGTCTCTTTGGAGTCTTTTTGTTTTATTGTCCAAGTATTACCTCATTTTTGATGTCATATTAGTTGTTTTACTGGTACTGTGTGGGATTCCATTTCATGAATTGTTGTTCTAGACTGATCTGGTTGATGGATGGTTTTTTTATTCGATATTTGTTTACTTTTCTTCTGCATTTTCTCTGTATTTTTTATGTTCTCCTTCTTGGAGGTGTTTTTTGAATAAATTGAATTACACAAAAGGATGCAATAATCTAGCAAATTTCTCTGGCTATTAGATTCAAGCACTTATTAAAAATGTGCATCCTTCCCCACTCTCTTGAAAAAAATTATTTGAGTTGTGCTGAAATTATCTGCGCATACTAATGCAATGTTCTACCAGGTATCTAATTATCTCCTGGTAGAGTGAAGCCTAAGGACAAAAACAAGTGGCCACAATCAGACTCTTATTGTCAACCTTTCATAATAACAAAGGCCTTCTGATGCTTCACTTTTCATGGTGCCTGGTCAGGTAAATAGAAATTATCAGAAAAATACAGAATCATTTTTACCCTTTGTTGCACTAGACTGTATTCAAAAGTAGAATACAAATGTGGTTAGTGAAACAGTGGCAGTGTGGTTTAGTGAAGCAGTAGCACTGGGAGCTACCTTCTTACAATTCACACATTCTATTTTCAATACCTTTGTTAGCCTTTGTTTTGCGATTGGGTCATGGTGATGTCATGTACCACACCCGGCTAATCCTTCCATTATCATTTACAGAATACAATTGCTGAATGTGGTAGCTGAATGTTACTGGCACTAAACACACTTAATTAACTATGCCTAGCTGTAACAATTACTCCCTGTTCAATCTCCTATACTACCAGCCTAAATTCAATATTAATAATTGGAAAAAAGTTTTTAAAAAATTGTACAGTCTTTATATATTAACTGAAGACGGTAATTATTAGTTTGTGTTTGTATTGTGTCCTGTGGACATACGGGAAGAAGTTCTCACTTTTCAACAGGCTATATAAGTTCCACCGACTAAGGTCACCAAATGAGAATGTCTACGAAATACCTGCCACAACTGCCATAATCACCAACTTAAATAGCGCCAAGAGGAAACAACAAATTTGAATTGAACTGACGATTAAGCAAATTGAAAATAATTGCAAATTGGATTAATAATAACAATATAATATTAATAATAAGTAAGATTTGTATAGCGCTCATATCCATTTTAAAGAAATGCTCATGTCTCTTGAGAAAATAAACGGTGGAAAAAGAAGAATTCAGAAATTAAGTCAGTAAATATCCTACAAAACTATAACTGCAGAACCTCACAATAGCAAGGAACAATGGAACAAATTTTTAGACGGTGCAGAAGCACAGCCTACCAAGTGAACATGAATGAGATCCATGAATTTTATCTCATCTCTTCAGTGTCTTCCACCCCTTAATTGGGAACATGCTTTATAAATCCCTATATTACAGTAGTATTAGTAATATTATCATTGCAGAATTGATCTAAGGAATTTGTATTACAAGAAAAACCTATAAAAAATTCCATGATTACTATTCAAGTAGTTACTTCAATAATAAAGGTAGAGGTAGAAGAATAACCCATAACTTGCGTCATTGTGCATCAGTGCAGTACCATGTTATTTAATCTTTCAAGTACAGTACTATTCAATTCATTGCGGACAATGCATGAACTAACAAGTTTGTGCTGAACAATCATTTAATCCGAGGCGCTATTGTAAATGCATTAAGGACATCTTGCAATTGAATACGATCAAAGAGCTGTAAACATTCCAAGTCCTGTGGAATGCTATTGCTATTGCCATCAATAGACCACCTCACATACATTTTATCCACAATTTACAAATTTGTCATTTCAATAATATTACATCGTGTAAAGGGTACATTAGTTTCTGATGTTGTTAATTACATAACAAAACATCGCTCTCACATCCCCCTGTCCTCCAGGACCTCCACTGGCTTCCCATTAATTTGAGCATTAAGTTCAAACCTTGCTACTTACTTTCAAAGCAACCTATTAATCAGCTTACCCACTTATATTCCTGGACGCACCCCAAGATCATCTGATAATTTTTTGCTCTTTGTTCCCCGCACATCCTTAAAAACTAATGGCCACATATCTTTTTTTTTTGCCGCACCTACAATTTGGAATTCACTCCCTGCACACAATAAAAACTGTTCTTCTGTTGCTTCATTAAAAAAATTACTCAAAACTCACCATTTCCATCACTAACGTGCACAGCGCCTTTGATAATGCACATCGGTCGTTTAATTGACACTTCATAAATTATAATAATTATAATTATTATTATTATTAATTTGTGGTGATTTTCTTTGATTAAATTAATTTTTGATGTTAAAAGTACTGTAAAAAAGTATCATATTTGGATGTTGATCCAATAGGGTTGTACTGTACTATATTATATCACACTAGATTGAAAAGAGAATTTGTGTTGAGTAATGCTATTTAAAGCCGGGCCCCTTACTGTGCCTGATGGTCGTCAAGCAGGCGTGATTCTATGAAGAACGCAACGTCACGGTGTACGTAATGGATCGTTTTTAATGACGATTGGTTTAGACTGCCACTGAAAACCTATCGCTCACAGGGAACAAAAAGTTGGATTTGTCGTATAAGCGTCGTTCAACACAAAGAGTGGCCAGTTTAGTTGCAAGAAATACAACAAATGAAAAATTTAACAAAAGGAATGATATAAGACATGCTGTATAGAAGGCACTAATACCTTTTTATTTAAAATCAAAACAACCAGTAAAACAATGAGATATAATCTTTGAGGTGAAAATGAATAAAAGAAAAAAACCATGAGAATTTTGTTTATTGCATCCTAAGATATGAAACGATTTATAAGGTTATTATGGTTATAACAAGCAAGGGGATACTGAACATTTTTGTGGAAAAGTGGTTGAGTGAAAATACATTTAGTTAGTAAAATAGAAACAATAGTTATAATTACAATTAAAAAAAAAAAATTGCCATTTTATGAAGACTAGCTAGCAATTTAAAAAAAAAATGTGGTCAAAAGCTATTTGAAACTAATTTATTACATAGTTTTAATAATATTAATTGCTTTGTCAAAATTATAAGAATTAAAAAAAATAAAAATTATAGCCTCAGTGGCCTAATTTGTTAAGGTAGACTGCCTATCAGAAAACCAGAGTTTGAGTTCCAATTGGGTGACTTTTTTTCACTCTTACATACTTCCTTTTCTTTTATATATCTTCATATAAAAATTATACTATACATTTTTATATTACTGTATAAATATAGACAATATTAGTAAATGCAATATGCAGTGAACACAATCAAACACTCATCTCTTAATAATTGTGATTGATAACAAATGTTTTTGACAAATGTTTTTGTTTGAAGAGGGATGCAGAGGACCGAGGATACTGAAATAGAACTTATTGGGGGACCAGCCTTCCAGCAGAATACTATTGGTTGATTGGACAAATGTTTTACAGTTTATGACCATGCAAGTATAAAACATAGATTACAACAGTGGGATAACCAGGGGGTAACCCGTTGCACCTGCTCAAGCTTAAAAAAAATCTTACTACAGTAAATCCGCACCTGTGGTTTTAAACCCCTCCTTTTTGAGGTCCTGCATCTGCCCCCAACCAGTCTGTGTTATCAATTATCTGAGCTGTAGCTGTCTGTACTGGTTTCACGTTCTGAATCTGACCGACGCCTTTTACGTGCATCATGTTTGTACTTGCTGGAGTGTTTAGACTTCTTGGACTGAAGAGAAATAAATGTAATATTGTTTATTGTTAATATTAAAATTGTTCAAAATTAATCTTGTCATCTCATGGTCATTATAATCTTCATACCATCCTTATCATCATCATTATAATCATATCAAAGTTATCATCCTATCAACACCATCACAATCATTATCATCATCTTATGATTTCTTTGTCAAAAGACAAAGAAATATTATATTATATTATGATATTATATCATTTTCCATCAACCTATTAGTTTTGGTAATCCTCCCTGAAATGTTAACTTTTCTTTCATTTCTATCAAACAAATTGATGATATAGATTAACAAATGTCATATTATCTCCTGTACATTTACAGAAGAATTTAATAAATTACCTTCTTTTCTTTCTTGTGTTTTCCTCTATGCTTTTTTTTCTTTCGATGTTTATGTTTTTGTTTTTTCTCCAAATGTTCATGGCTTGAGTGCCTCTTTGACGTTTCCTCTGATGATTTCTCCTTCCTATAGTTTTTATCTTTGTTTCTCTTACTATACCTTTCATCTTTACTTACATATAAATGTTTATGTTTGTGAGGGTCCACTATATCTTTGGTTGGGTTTAAAGAAGAACTAAAACTTGGATTGTTCTCATTTGACGGCGGTGGTAGTGGTGGTCCGTATACATCTTCATTTACAGTTTTCTTCACAAGTTCAGGTGCCTCACTATGTTCTTTCATACTTAATGAGGATTGTGGGATTGTTAAATGCTCATCACCAGCTGCAGCTGGGAATATTTCATTAATTTCTTCACTGCCTTTCTTTACTTGATCTAACATTAAAAGATATATGTAGCAACATTGAGATTATTGTACTGAACACTTTTAAACTGTTATTATATTGAATTTTGACACATTTGAATGTAGATGAGTCCAAATTGTAACTTACTCTCTAAAAGAGTTTAAACAAAAAAAATTAAAGAATGCCTAGAGGGAACTTTACTAAATTTTCACTATTTTAAGACCAATATTTACTCAGTTTAAGAGTGAGTTTTCACTCAAAAAAGAGTGAAATAGGAGTGATCATTATAGGCACTCTTTTTGAGTGAAATTCACTCTTTTAAATTAACATAGTATGAATGCAAAATATGTGTGATGACATTTTTGATTATACACAATACCAACACTTAGCTTTTTCTGATCCGGACTTTTTTGTTTATATGAAATGTATTAGTTTTATGTAAGTTATTTAATTATGTCATTTAGTTTTTAAATAAACATTTATGATTATGATTGTGCTATAGGTGAAGAGGGTTATATGATGCATAGTTGTTCAAAAGAAATCATCAAGCATTATAACCTTGGGTGCCTTCTTTTTCTTCCTTTTTGTTTGTTTCATTTTCATCTCTGTCCTCCATCTGCTCATCTTCATCTTCTGATGACTCTTCACTATCTTCTGAAGACTCATCTTGGAAGATAGCTTTGAATAAATCCATAGGAGGGCGCTTTTCCTCCACTGGCTCTTCATCTTCTGGCTGTCAACAAAGAAGATTGATGACGTTTAAAACTATGTGCAACCATACAACATTAAGAGACTATGTTATATGGTGAAAACTCATAATAGAATCAACTCTATTAATTGACCATGTCCCTTTCAGGACCACCATTTTCTTGACCCAGCAGAGATTGTCCTTTCTTTTACCACAGCACTGTCTTCTCCCACAAGGGTGGTCCCGAAATAGAGTTTCCACTACCTTAAAATTCTACCCACAATCCTGGATAGATGATAATATAGTGCCTTGTAGAGCAAATGGTCACAGTGGAAATCAAACCCTGACCTTAAGGCTGGGACATCAAAATGGACCTACTGCGCACCTTCTACAATCTACATTATATGATTCTTAACCAAAAAATCGTTCAGTTCTTATCCTAGTAATTAATTTACTAAATCTTTACCTTTGACTCTTGTACTTCTGTAACTGTTGCCTTCTGTACAGGTGTAAAGTTTGAAAATATACCACCAGACTTGAAAATTGGAAGAGTTTTTCTTTCAGGTGTAGTCTGTGGCTCTGTGATATAGAATCATAGACACAGAGTAAGTTATAGATGGTGGTCCAAGACTTTGTGGGAAATAAGAGGGCTCTAGACTGATGACAACATCAGCAGCAACAACAATGATATACAACCTTGCTAGGGTACACTATTAATATATCTTAGAATCCAAAGTGAAGTTCGTGAGCAATACAGTTAGTATTGAATAAAAACACAAATCCTGTTACAAAAAAAAAATCTAATTTTCTTGTATGACTAAATTTATTTAGCCAAATTAACAAAAAAACCCCAAAAAAAACTACCTGCACAAAAATCTGTACTATTAGTTACTATGAAGAAGGCTTACTAGCTACAAAACTAACCCCACCCCTAAAAATTCCTGTACCCCACCCATAATTGCATACCTGGAGATGGTTGCTTTGGCTGATGTTTCTCTGATATATGACTTTCTTCATGGCTTGGAACAGACATAAAGTTATAAAGAGATATCTTGTCTTTCTTTACAGTTGGTAAACCAACTATTGAAGATCTACAAATAAAAAAAATACCATATAAGAACTTTTATTCCCAAATCTTAATCTGGACTTGCAATTGTGAGGTCTGAAGTTCGAAACTGACAATGGTCACACCGCTTGTGTTCTTGGAAAAGACACATACCAATGTTTGCCTCTCCTTGCCCAAGAGAATAATGCCTTACTAGGACTAGATATATTTCCCAGGAAGTGGAGGAGGTTGCATATTGTGTTTGATTAATTCTGTATCCAATGACTAAAAAAAAAAAACATCTTGAGCAGTTTTTTCTCAAATTAATATGGTAAATTGAAAGATACTACAGATTACATATTTCAATAGGAGATTATTGTTCATAAATAGAATTGTTTAATTTAGCTTAAAAAAACCCCTCTTTTCCATTACCAAAAAAATTTGTGGAGAAATACTGGTGGCATGCAATAGCCGGTATCTTTCCTTATCCCAATTTCCTTGATCTTGATCCTAAGTATTACTACTAAAAAATACCAAAAGACGTTTACCCCGGATAGGGATCTGGAATATTAAACCGTTTACATAGTAAACGATCGGGGTGCCATTCAAATGTATCCCTTGTTAAACGTCCAAACATTTTCATTTCAGCCGCCTTTGCATGGTGACCCTTTTCACTCTGAAAAAGACAAACAAAACTCAATGTTTACTTTTGAGAAAGCTTCCTCCCTATCAGATTTTGTTTACATGGAAATTACAAATCAGTCACATGAATGGGTCTATTGTGCATTAGGGGAACACTCACTATGTCAATATATTAGGATCTTTCTTTTTGAACTGTTCTGAAATTCTTTTGTGTCTCTTATGAGTTTTCCTCCTCCACATTTGTTTTTTTTTTTATCCCAATATTATCACATAAAATCACATATAAGTTATGTTTACTATTTCTTTTGATGTTCTTTTTGGAACTGTATTTTGATTTTAGTGAAAGTAGGCCTATCTTTTGTAAACGTTGCTTTGTAAACATGTATTTCCAAATATTTTAGTATAATACATTTTTATATTACGTAATTTTATTGTTGTATTGCACATTTCATTTCTGCTGTATCTAAGTGAATATAATAATACATTTGTGTGTATTTGAATTACATACTTTGTACATGCAAGCAAACTCATTACCTATTAATTGAAAATCATTAAAAATATTTATCTTATTTTTGTGGTAAAACGTCTGAAAATTATTGAAAAATTAACAGCTGTTGTCTTATTGGATATTTGTAACTTATATAATAATCCTTTAAAAAGCGCAGTGGGTCTTTCCGTGGTGTCAATCAAACTTAACAACTGACCAATCACAAGGCCAAGAATATGCTCGAATCCTACAAATACATGCGTTGTCCCACAAACGCACACGTATATGTACACTTTAATACGATAATGTTTTGTGGAACCTTAGCAACAATATCCAAGGGGCGCGGCTTAGCGGAGAGGTCCATTAAGCTTTGTCCACACTATCAAGATGATGATGTCATAACATACCCATATATGGACAAACCACAGGTATTTAGTGTGGACAGAACTTAAGAAGAAAAAATGTAGGCTCATTTAATATGTAATCATATGAGAGTCGAATGGCCGAGCGGTTAAGGCAGGGGCGCCGCAAACCTAGCCACAGCCATAATATTGGCGCTGGTTCGTTTGAACGGCATGTACACCTATGGTTCTGGTGGTGAAACAAGTTTTCTCAAATAAGGACTATAAACCATAGGTCCCGAGTACACATTTGGATAATATGTACTTTAAAGAACCCAGTACAACTTTTGAGAGGAGTAGGGGCTACCCTGGTGTACTGGGCCATACAGCCCATGTTACCATGTGGTTATTGACCATTAAATGCACATTGATATAACTGTCCCTACCTCTTGGTCGACTGGTACATCATCCTTGCTGTCGTCATCAGTATATTTAGCTGGGGTGAACCTTGAAGCCATTGTACTTGATAGTGGTCTGTAGAGGATGGATGCTCGAGTGAATTCATCATGCTCTCTTCTTCGTTCCCATTCAGTAATGGTATCTGCCTCCCCTGTTGAAAGACCTGGGCAGGAAGAAAGAGACACATCTCTAGTCACATTGTAATACTTAATATACAGAATGACATGGTAAAATAACCAAAAAATTCAAAAGAAATTTTAATATCCTTATAAGCAATAAGTCCTGATTGGATGTCTGGTGATAAAAAAAAAAAAATGGATGCCCTCATCCTTAAATAAAAAAAAACCCTGGTGAAGTAATATGCATTTATTTGTATTTGAACTTATTACATTTTTAAGTAATCTACTTCATTAATTTTATGAAAAAAAAAATGGAAATTTTGTAACAGCTGGAATGTTGCCAACTTACTATCACCACCCTTTCCTTTGCTAGCCAAGAACTTCTCATATCGTTGTTGCTTGGCAGGGTCTTTGGCGAATGGTTTAAAACCAAAGGTTGAACTACCGGCGCTTGCTATTGACACCGATGGGCTTTCTGTGTTAACAGGTTGTGGTGGTTTTGCAAACCTGGACTCCATCTTGGCTCTTTGAGCACTGACTAAACTAGCCACTACTGCTGCTATATCGACCGGCTTATTATCAGCTGATGTAGGTTTCAGTAGTTCAGATGGATCAGAAGTTTGTTTTGATGCTTGAGATGGGTGAACAGCTGGTTTTGTTGAGTTAACAGCTGGCTTCTTGTCTACAGGTTGAACCTCTGGAGCTAATAATCAGAAAAATTTATAAATTATATATTGTTGTTATTTAGTTTCACATTACATCAAATTAAGAAATACCAGAATAATCCATAAAGTCTCAGGCCTTAATTCCAATAGGGTCCCCATGTATTTAAATAGATTTATAAATAGAAATATAGAAATAGATAGAAGCAATATTTACTATATTATATTATTTTAGTCGGTGAAGTGTTTTATTTAGCTGTGAGAGCAGCTTAGCGCAGATGTCTAATCTGGTTTTAGCCACTGTGTGTGCGCTGAACCGTTGAGATCTCTAGGTCCCCGGTTTAATTCCCATCGCTGCCTCTCCTTGTGTTTCAGCTTGAGGGCTGAAATACAATTTACAATAGCGCTTACCATCTTTCGGATGAGAAATTTAAGCCGTTGGTCCCGTGTGCATTTATGGCCCATTTGCATGTTAAATAATGCAGCACACTCTTCGGAAAAGAGTAGGGAATTGTCTCCTGGTGTACTGTCCCATCACCATCAGAAGGGCCCAACTGGAAATAAGTCTTCTTCTAGACTTTCGTGGGCTATCCTTGGTGTTTAAATCCAATCCAACATGAGGAGCTCTAGGAGTACCCTGCTGATCGATTAATTAATAGACCTTTTTTGTATGGGCGGCCGTTAGGGCCACTAGAATCACTTGGCTGATTGATTAATAGATCTTTTTGTAGGGGCGGCCCTTTGGGCCAATATACTCTACTGATTATATTATACCGCCCTCATCAGAGCTTTTAAGATCAAGAGAACCTGTTTTATACATTCTTGAATGGAAGAAAGCAGTGCATTCGCCACAGGACACACACAAATGACCAGCATCTAGATCGAACCCTAGCTTTTTCAAATGGAAGCCTGGAACCTTACCAATGCACCATATGTTTTTACGTGATAAAATTACCTGGTAACTGTTCTTCACCGAGCAGAGCTCCCCTCTGTATTGCACCCATTGTGAATAACTTGCTTTTAAACTTCGGCCCAGCTGGCTGGACATCCTTCATCTTGTGATATGGTTTGTAGTCCCGTGGTACATCAGGAGGCGGGTAAACCTTAAAAAAATATTTTTATTTATTAATATGATTGATAGTGTGGCTTGCCAATATATTGGTATGATAATACCATATCTCACCCATATATGAGTGGATGCCATTTCTCACACATATATGGGCAAAATTTTATATCTCACCCATATATGGGTAGATCACCTATATTTGTCACAGAAAAGTTGATAGTGTCAACAGAGTTTTAGACCAGTCAACACAGAGCTGCCAAATAAATAACAATGTGAACACAAGACTAACTACATGAATAGTGCATTATGTAACTATTTATATAATTTCATGACAAATACAACGTTCTACCACAATACAACTAACTTATATGGAACATTAATTTAATAGATATATTTCCTTATAAGAAACATTAATGTATAAGAAAAATTACCATATTTAAAGAACATTACCTTATTAGGTGGTCTTGGATTTTCTGATAATGTGAAACCCTTTAATATTTTTGACACATAACTTGCATTAAAAACTGAAAGAAATCCATAAATTTAAATTACACTTTTATGTAAAGCATTTCTTAAATGTTATGTCTTCATAAATACTATACAACCATAAGTGTTTGGTCAATAATCAGGAAAATAAAGAGAAGTGCATGCCTTGGCATTATAGTAAGACCAATGTACAAAATTAAATATAAATCAACATTAAATAATTAAGAAAATTAAAAATGATTTTGGCAAATGTAAGCTATTTAAAGCATCCTTACATTTCGTTTTTGAATTTGATGTTTTGCTCCCCACTGATGATGAAATTTCGTCGCCAATGAACTGATCATAATTGGACATGTGATCCACAGTATAAATATCATCATCCTGATCCTCAAATGCACCCACTCCAAATGCCTGCAGAAATATGCATATAAACACATGTGTTTTGAAAACAAAAAAGGTTAAAGGTTAAATTCATAAGTCTTATTTATATATTGACAAAAAGTCATTATATTTAAGTTTATTAAAAATATTACACTCAATTCTTATATTTCACAATTACTTATTCCCTGCATGGCTTACTAATAAAAATAGCATTAAAAATATCAATATATAGTATTACTAAACTAGATATATATAATACATAAAGCAGATAATTTTAAAAAAAAAACATAAACAAAAGATAACTAAAAATCATTGATACTAAGAATAATATCACCCATATATATACAGACACACTTACTCGCACCCTGCTTTTTTTTCTGCCTAGGTCCAATTCCCTGACCATGTCGCCATCCCATCTTTCTCAGTAGCTGGATACCAACAGACTCTCTGTGTAAAGAATCAAATACAAGTTTAATGCAAAGTTGTTTTTTGGGTTTTTTTGTTTTTTTTAAGATACTCATCAGATGGAATAAAAATAACCCACAGAGGCCTGGAGTGGCAATATCTTACATCAGACAACAACTTTAGACTAATTCGTAGGGCATCTGGCAAGAAATAAGGATAAATTCACTAACATTTTTTTTAATTTGTAAAGAAAAAAGCTAAAAAAAACTTTTTTTAAAGTTTTTTTTTTTTCTGCCCCATTTTTTACAGTGAGTTAGGGGAGGGTGGAGGAGGGCAAACAACAATATTTTTTCGGCCTTATTTTTGGTCAGACAACCCTGTCGTGACACCTGACAACGGGGAGTCCAAGCCTGTCTGATGGGGGGGGGGGGGAAAAAGCCCTCCAACTTGCGCATGGGACCAATGGTATCCAAAATATAGTGCCCTATTGTTTACTACCTGTTAGGTTGTATGAGATCCTGAAGAGGTGCTTGTCCTGGAATGACTCCTCCGTCTACATCACGCCATCCTCTCTTCTTTTTTACTTCAGATTCAGTTAGCTGCTCATATGTATCTGTTGTCGTAATCTTCCTCGGGGCAATTCCGAATTCCCCAAAATCCTGGGTAACAACAAACACATAATTCATTTCAATGATTTTTGTTTGTAATTAAATACAGAAAAAAATAGTGCCAGCCAAGGCAAAAAAAAAAAATACTACAACAGTACCATTAAACAGTAGAATTAGAAACTGGAAGTGTATGGGGGAGAGGGTATGGGTGCATCAGTGCTACTTGTTAAAATTAGGTGAAATGAGGTGTTTTTAGCTACTTCAGTCCAATTTCAGCAAGGTTTAAGAGTGGAGCACATGGGATACAAACTTCTCTGGTATTTGAAAGAAGAACCACTGCCAACAACATAATAATTCCTCTGCTAAAATAAAAAATATTTAGAATACATCCACAGAGTTATTGGAATGTACTGACATTAGCGTAGGATGCGAGGGGGAAAGGATGAATGTATTATGTGCTCATTTAAAAAATCTTCCCAGATCAAAACAAATTGATTTAGCAGTAAGATGGAATCAACCTGAATGTTAAGAATGGTATCCTTACATCCTCATCCATGAAGTCTTCAGGTCGTTGTTGCGTCTTGCCAGTTTTCTGTGAACGTGATGACACAAAAGTTGATGGAGCCCATCCTACAAAAGGAAACATTTCGCATTAATGGTACAAATGTGTTTTATATAAATTAGGCTTAAAATAACTTATTTAATATTCAAATTAATGTACTTTAAAAACTTGCAAAAATGCTTCAGGACCTTTTACTTCTTAATTTGATTGTGGTTATGATACTTAAAATTAGATTTCATACTTGAATATTTTGAATATTTTCCGAAGTTTTATTTGGTTTTATTTTGTCCTGATAGTTACAGGCATGCATTGTTGTTAAGGCACTGATTAACTTGGGAAATACAGTACTCCGACTCAGTCTATGTGTTAAACACTTGATGGGATGCTACCTTTTTCTGACCCGACAGTATTGTAGTACCCTGCTGAAAATCCACCGCTGAATGCTCCATGGAAGCGCTGCCGGCCTTGCTTGTCAGTTACTACCTGATCTTCAACCAATGTAGGTTTTTTTCTCGGAGCATCTAAAAATATGAATACAAAAATTACAAAAAGAGAAAAGTAGTAGTATAAAGTAGTATAATCTTATATACATAATTTTCATTTTATATGTATATTGTTGTAGTACTACATAGTAGAATAGCAATGTAGTAATAAGAGGCCTCTTGGGTTGTGTGGACTATAAGAAATAATAATACTTGACTACCTATTAGTCTGAGCACGAACTGGTTTCACAATATTTGGGAAACATCCACTTTTGTAATATTTATTCAAAAACTATAATTTAAACTCTAGGGTACTTACTACTACTACTACTAGCTTTAGAGTAGTACTAGTGGCACACCTGACTGACAACTGATTGAACTAGGCATGTATGCACTCTAACCTACTAAACATAAACCAGTTATAAGCTAGGGACCAATTGTCCAGACCAACCGCTTGCTCACGTGAAGAGGATTGAATGTCTTCCCTTTCTTTGTGTTTAGGTAGGCCTAGCTAGAGACGACTGGCCTGGAGATCGATCATAGAGGCCAGCTAACGTTCACTATTTTGTTTTCAGTCATACCTTTATCTAATATTTCAACAGGAGTTCCATAAGTAACGAATGTCTCTTCCTCATCAGAATCGCTCGCCATTATTACAGCTAGGCCTAGGCCCCTACGCTACTTTTCACTTTTTATCAGCAGTACACCACGATGGTGGTGAGCATCCAGGCCAGCATCAAGGCGCTAGCTCTCGTGCGTGCGCGCTCGAAGAATTTTCAGTTTGTCGCCCCCTCGCTGTCAGTAAATTATATAGTAGTGCATGCTGCGCTCGAGTAGTATCCGCTCGAGTTGACATCCGCTCGTATCTACCTGTCACCTGATAAAAACTCACTGCTCGATGGTGGTAACTCCCACTCTATTGTTTTTTTCATTGCATCGTAAAAGAAAAATTTTCAGTCTAGGCCTAGTTGCTGTCACAACTGTAAAGTGAAACTGGTAGTTCACTAAAGCCATGATCATGCCTGGAGGAGATTCTTTATCTGTGCACGGTACTGGCGGTGCAATTGACGGTAAGCCTTGTCAAGGCCTAGCCAAGCTAAGGCCTATCTAGCTATACGTGCGCGACAGAGAAAGCCACCTGCCTACTTGTTGAAGATCAACTAGCCTTGCACTTCCAGTGGTGTGATGGGGGCTGGCCTCTTCTGGGTAGGCTTGCAGCAGAGCTACTAGGCTAGACCTAGTGCAATATCCGGTTAACAGACTTACCGGTCTTCCTTTCCATAGAAAGGCCTACTCATAATCTCGTGATATAAGAGGTTTATTATGCTGCAGTTCATGTTAAGAAATTATAAAGATACATATAAATTATAAATATTTATATTAAAAAATAATATTGATTTGGTGGTCTTGCCTTTTTATTTACTAACAGCACCACCACCAAGCCAACATAATATCTTGCCAATTTTATGATGGACCACCATAGATGTAAATAGTTTAGAGAAATTGTTTACAAGGAGGTGTACTTTAATTTTACATTAAAAAAGTAAAGTACAGACCTCTCCATAGTAAAAAAATCAATGTCTCATTTCTAACGCTCCTTGCACACCGTCAATCGAGAATTACCAGACTGTAAAGTAAGGCCCTGTGCGGGGAATATATCCTCCACCCATGAATTCGGCCTAGAAATCTGTTAGTGATTTTGGGAAATATATGTTTTATATTATTTACCTGTAACAATATTCTTATTTTTGTTCCTTTGTTTTCAGTACATATAGACCTTTGTATTATTCATTATATTATATATTAACTATAATTTGGCTTCAATGTATTTGTTAGCTTTGTGATCCTGCAGTTAGTGCTGATACACTGAACTTACATTTATTGACACCAATCCAATTTTAGGTATAAATACACATCCTCAAAAATATAATCAATCAGTTTACCTTGCACCCAAAAATATATAATACATACATAAAAACAATAATGCTTTACACAAAGATACATTCAAAACATATTGATGGAAGGTGGCTAGAGTACAGTTCATCAATGAACACAGAAGAATCTAAACTGTTATTACTATAATAATTTCTTTCACATATTACAGCAAAAAGTCTTACTGTTTTCATGTTATTCTTCTGCATATTAGGGATTGACAGTCAAAATAATGTTTTGAGTATGTAATGTTTTCTTATCAGAGCTCTCCTTAATTTAAATATAATGAATTATGATGTGCAGGAGGTGTATTCAGCGGTGGCGCCAGAAATTTACTGACAAGGTGTCCGACATGTCCGATTATGTGGTCCGAGCCAAGTTGCTGAGGAAGCCTCGGTCGATGGCCCAGAATAAAACCTCCTTTGTAGGGTTCATGGGGAGAGTTTTTATGGTCCGAAATGTGCTTTTAGACCAAAATATTAGGGATTGGCAGTCAAAATAACGTTACTTGGATATTACTCAAAAATTATTATTTTAAAAATTTTGGATTCGACGGCCTAGGAATGCGTTGGACGACAGGGGTTCAGGCCTGTCCGACAGGGGGAAATTTCCCCCTGCCTCCTTGCTGGCGCCACCACTGGATGTCTTATACAAAAGGATCAGTAAAAAGAAAAGAATGCCAGACCAATTTATAACATTATCAACACAAATAAAAAGAAAAGAATGCCAGACCAATTTATAACATTAACAACACAGAAAACTTTAATCTTGAAGTCTTTTTCATCTTGGACAAGAAAAAATGTTTTGGTTGTACTCAAAATCATCAGTTTGAACAGTAAGGCGAGACTCTTTTAATACCTTGTTTAGCAAACCCGCCGCCTGCCAACGATGATGATTTTTATTTTTGGCCAATTAGCACACCCGCCGCCACAAAAAATTAAAATTACTGAAAAAAGTTTTTCTGTAATTTTACTACGTCCGTTTATTTCTTCCTAATTAATTGTACTATGTAAAAACTGTGTTTTATTTATGTTGTAGGTTTTATCACCTTTGAAGCTTCACAACTGAATACAAATTGTTGATAACAAATTAATAAATGACAGAGTTTTACATTGATATTATCTACTTTTTCTATTCTTCCTTTTATAAATGGACAGAATTTTTAATAGAAAATTACTGATTCCCCAAATGGTCAAGAATAGAAACCTATTTCAAAATAACCGTAGCACTTAATATGATACATATATACACATCCTGTGTTGTCATTTTCAATATGCAATAAATATTATAAGAGGCTACCATTCCACTTGAAAACCTGATAATTATTTTAGTCCCAAGGCAAAAGGATATACCAAACAGCGAACTTTATAATCACTTAGTGGCATATCCCTTCACGACAAACATAAACACAAGATGCTCTATGTAAACCAGTTTTATACCTCCCTGCATAAACTAAGCACTATAAAGCTTTGGGAGTGGAGTTGTTTTGGTCATAACAGGAAGTGATTGGGAGACAAGCATCTTAACCACCAAGCTATTCAACTTTACTCCAAAAATAATTGAATCAGACACTACTATTATGTACATTTTTTAGAAGCTAGTGTTAAATTGCAAAATGTATTAAATTGTAACTAAACTACCAATTGTGGTCATTTATGTATCTTATAATACCAGTATATAACCAAAGATTTGTTTTCTTAATAATATAAAGCCTGGTATAATATAAACTTAAAACCTAAAGTGAAACAAATCTTAACAATTTTTTTTCTCAATTATAAAAAGAAAAAACACAATTGCTGTATATACTCGCATATAAGACGAAGCTTAAAATAGCAAGTTACGATCAAAGACAGAGAGTCGTTTTAAACATGCAACTTACGAATATTAGATTTTTGAAATCATGTTCGTCTTATGTGTGGATCGTCCGTAACTAAACTACTAAATGTTATTATGAATGAACGCAATTTTAAATATTGAGAAATAAGATTTTGACTGTGAAATGGGGGGGGGGTCGTTTTAAATTTAATTTCCGTTACAATGTCCTTTTTTTTATCAATAAATGAGTAATAAAAAAAATTGTGATAGAAAACAGCGCCATCATATTTACACAATCAATAGAAACATTTTTAATTCAAAGGTTTATGTGCTCACAACCAGGCCTTGCTCCAATTTTTTTTTTTGGTAACTACTGTAGCTCACTGATCTAGTATACTAGAAATTTTACTAGCCTGTGGACACACTATTTTACTAGCCCACTGTATTTTCTTAGGTGGCATTATATATTAATCAATCATGCAGGAAAAACACATATTGTTAAAGAAGAAAATGCTTAAGAAGATAAAGAATATGTTCTTTAAAGTCAGGCTCCAGAGGAAAAAATTTTGTTGATATGTTGTAGAACTGATTTTTCTAAGACAGAAAAAAGTTGTTTGACGAAAAACTGGGGAACGGTGAATGAGATACAGATTTTTTAATATTTAAAAACTGGGGGAAAAGGGGCGTAACTGCCCATTTTTACACCTTATTCTTATTATTATTTATGTCTTTATATTGATAAAAATAATTTATGTAAAAATGAATACAACTGACCAACACTATTTGCTGACATAACTTTCAAGTTTAATTGCAGTATATTTCTTTCTGTTGATAGCAAATCTCGGCCATTCCTTTTACCATAGCATATTCACTAATATTGTAATACCTAACCATATTATTTTGATATGTTTAACCATATTCGCTATCCCCTTGATTATTAAACATCAGATTATTAAACATCATGTGACTACAGATCTTCTTCAGTATGTCCTACTAACTAAATTTTATGTTGAGCTATCCTTTTTAAAAACTGAAACTATGTAGTACAGTATTGCACTTGGATGGCAGCATAAATTCACGAACTTTGATCACTAATTTTTTTTATTATTATTGATTTGCCCATATGTTGATCATGTGATAGATATTATTATTATTATATCAATGCAACTTAGTTTGTTTTCATAGACTGATTTGTTATTACTACCAGCATCTTGTGATATTTTTCAATCGGCTGTTCAAAAGCACACGACTTAACATCGAATAGTAAAATGTAAATGCTGTACATAATATTTAGCAAGTGGAAGTTTACTTTGGCAATGTAATCATGGCCAGGCATCATGCATTATCAGGTATTATTGTTTTACGTGTTTAGATTACAGGATGCATAGAAGCTTAGTATTTAGACACTAGCTAGGAAATGTTTATTTTTATGAATGAAAATTTGATATTTAACAGTGGTTTAAAATCATCTACTCTAAGGTTTTACCGTATATAAGTCATTTTATACCATGAATTCTTTAAATTAGTTATGTTATATAGACCTGCATAATTCACTAGAAACTGTTAAAATTGTAATGTGGTTTATTTTTTTTTAGCTTGAAATTTTTCAGTGGCTTCTCCGTGTCTATGGATTCAATAGTTGATTACTGATACTTTAGCTGTAGTTTAAGATGTTGCTTGCAAATTCAATGGTCTTAGGTCCAATTCCTATCAAATTACAAGATTTTTTCTTATGACCAAATACAGCTCAACTCCCTAAGCAAGTCTGAATGTGAAACATAGTCATACTGTAGTTAAAGGTATAAAATTGTGTGCGCTCTTGGTATTTATACCTTGAACATACCTTGATAGCCACACTTCATCATAAGAGTGAGAAATGTGGCAGGGTTAAGGGAGGCATAATTATGCCTGTTAATAACCCAGTTTACTTAAATTCTGTTTAAAGCAAAGGAGTGTGGGTGATTATATAGCGCCTTTCCTTTAGGTTTCAAAGTGCTTTGTTTTCCCTGGTGATTGGGTCCACATAATTGAGCTTTGCTGTCGTATTGGCGCAGTAGCAGGCAACCCCACCAGGTGAATTGCACAGCGAGGGTCGAAAACCTGACCTCAAGGTGGGAAAACCAAACTGTTCACACTGTGCCAAATCACTTCCATCTTGTGTACAGTACAGTATGTTTATTCATCCAGGTACTGGCATCTATGCTGTTAAATGAAATACAATTTTAAAAAATATTGTTAACATGGTATTATTTCGGTTCCTATTCCTTTTATTATTTTACAACAGATGTTTTATTTGTATAGCAAGCTTCCTAGTTTTGTGTCCTTACAATAATAATATGTATAGCATAATTGTATCAACTACTTTAGTAAAGTAGTTTACATCTTGCAGTTCTTTTGTATTTGCCATATAATGTGCTATTGTATGGTTAAGTCAGAAGTGGTTTCATATTCTATTAGGCCAAGTAAAAAAAAAAATGTTTTTAAAAGGTAGAAGGAAGATTTTTTTTTAGATCAAGTCGATATGCTGGTACAACTCTGGGATTCATACTAATTTTAGTGTAAAGGTATTTGTTAATCTTCATGCCCAAGGTGCCTGCACATCCCACAAATCTGCATGAAATATTTTGTAGCTTCATGCTTTTAAGCGCTTATCATACTGGATTTTAAACATTTCTTATTTTGATATCTAAACATAATAATTACACTACATGAATTTACAAAATATTTAAACACATGCATACTACATTTCAAATTTTGTTAGGCAATGTCTTTTATGGATGTATGGATGGACATATTCAGTGTAAACACCAACGATAACCCACGAAAGAAACCCTACTCCTTTCCGAAGAGTTTAAGTTTACCACGTTCTTTAACATGCACATGGGCCATAATGCATATGTAGGACCAACGGCTTAAACATCTCATCTGAAAGATGGTGTGCTATTGGAACTTGTATTACAGCCCTCCAGCTGAAACGCAAGAACAACAGCGATGGGATTTGAAAGGGGGTCCTAGAGATCTCCACAGTTCAACGCACACACAGTGGCTTCCACCAGTCAATTGAGCTAAGCGGCTGTCTGTATATGTTGTATGCATGTTTTACTATTCGTATGATATGCAGTAAGGAACATATGTACCAAACGGTTGAAATGTTTCAAGGTAGTGTTTCAGGGTATGGGTTCATTCTTTGCTAGAAGGGTGGAGGTCCTCCACCTGCTGCCAATAGAATGGGTTACAGATTAATTATTAAAAATATATTAATTCGTATGTACTATTTTGTTTTGAAGCCATGGTAACTGCGCTGGTGGACGCAGCTTATGACAAGAAGCCGGAAGTAAGAAACATCATCAGCTCTTCGTTGGTGGACATAGGCAAACAACAACCAACAATGGTGCTGAGTTGTTGCCATGTCTACCTCAAGAAACACAGTAAGGTATGACATAGATTCATAAGAGTTAAACCTAGCACACACTTGCTGACAGTCGTACAACCGTCGGCTGTCTAAACTGTCTCTGCTCTCTTAGTGAGCGCTTGACAGTTCAACGCTGTCTGCTGATTGTCAGTGATCATATACTGAGCAAATTGTCATTGTCGATCTGTTATGTACGTCTTGTCTTGTTGCAATCTTCACTGTCCGGTGCATTGTGTGTGTGTGGCTTTATCATGTTTTATAATACTGTAGGTTTTATGGAAAATTTATTTATTATAACAAAACATGTGATATTTTCCATATGATTGTTATGATACATATAATGAAGTTTATCATTTTAGCTTCAAAGAGAACATCGAGTAGTGATTTTACAGACAATCGAGAAGGTTATCGAGGAAACTTTAGATGCCATTAAGGCTGGACTAGCTTCTGAGCTAGTTCAGTTAGCTGCTGAGGAAATGACTGCCACAAAAGTAAGAATGTGTTTGGTTGATTTTCTTTGATTTTTTATTTATTATTATTATTATTATTATTATTATTATTATTATTATTGTTATGATTATTATTATTATTTAGTGTCATAATTAGCATCTTCATCATCACGCTGTGTGGTATTGCTATAATGTCCAAAGATTGAAACCAGAGCTTTGTATGACTTCCATAATGCAAATATACAGTAACTAATTGTACTTATAATTGAGTTTTATTTATAGATAAATGTAATGTTCGGAAGAATAGAAACAACAACTTATGATAACTATATGGAAATAATGATAATAATTTTTATTTCATTTTTTGATATCCTCTATCATCTATATATTGTATTGCATCATAAATTGTTTGTTTTGGAGAGACCTATATCTCACCAATGTTGTAAAGGCCACTTTGAATATTGTTCAATTTTCATCATAATTATTAATGATTAATAGATATTATAAAATAATATTTTTTTTAAAAACAAATTTGGCATGTTTCAAGACAAGTTGTATATTTTATAATGGAAAATAAATATTATAATGATGGCAATAAAATTGTGTAAAGTAGATAGATATAACATTTTTTTAAATCTCATTTTTTTTTGTTGAAAAACTTATCTTTTTTTTAAAGGAAGTAGAGCCCCAGTGGCAAACAGCAGCAAGTGGCGTGCTAGTGGCGCTTGGTAAAAAGTATTGTAATGAGGTAATGGAGGAGGTTTTAAAGCGATTTCAACCAGGAGCACTGCCACATTTTTTCATTGTACAGACAATGGCAAATCTTGCTACTGCCAATCGTACGTACATTTATTTAAAAAAAATTTATACTGTATAACATAACAAAAAAACAACAGAGTATACACACAGTTTTGTGTTAACTAACTCTCCTCATAGAGAAATTGGGCCATATGTTATATGTGTCATATGCATTATAATTTTAATAGTTGAGTTTATCTTTTGTGCTTGTTAAGAATGTAAACATCCTGTGCCTTTGACCATGTTATTGGCTAGTCTTATTGATTGCAGTGTAAACATATAAGACTGTCAGTGTTAATAGTAATAATGTTTTTCTTTTTGACTTGATAGAAATTTTGTTTAGAAATTAAAATATTGAGCAATGAAAAACCTTTTTTTTCTTTAATATACAGTAGAACCCCCTCCTTTCAGACATCCCTATTAAGAGGACACTTGTTTAGCCACAAAACAAGGGAAAGTGTATCTCCTATAACACTATGGCCAACAACTATTCAGGGGTCATCCCCATTAAGGGGACTCTTGTTTTTGTCTACTGTATAATATTAAACCTGATATATTGGATAGATCAAAATCTGTCAAACATGTCTTATCAAACATGAATTCTGCTGGATATCTTGTAATCATATCCTTTAATGCACAGGTCAGTGTAAGTTAGCTCTGCTATGCTATTTGGCTCTCTTGCTCTTCTTGCTTATCATTCTATACTCTAGTGTACATGTTCACCATATGGTTTGCTCTACAGAATACACAATACGATGACATGTAATACAACTGTTGTTCAGTTTATGATAATGACTATTGTTATTAAAATTTGTTGAATTGTAACATTGTTGACACAAATACTATTTCATTTGCATTCTTTTCCAATTAATGGGGAGACAACATATTGATATATAATTATTTTAAAAAATGTTATTCCTTTCAGCAGTACAAACATTAAAAGCACAAAATCAAAGAGTAGAGGTGTTGAAAGACAAAAGCGTGAAAAAAAACTACTACCTCTAAAGGGCGTGCCTCTCAAACTTCTACTTCTATGCACAATACAGACATAAAAATAATGTAAACCTTAAATTGTTTGGTATACTTGATGCCATTAATATTTCAAATGAACAACAGAATATTTTAAAATATTTTATATTATCAGTGTTTGGCCATTTCTATAATTTCTTGAAATTTTACTTCTTTTCAGCATTTAGCTTTGTACCGTTTTTGACAGCTGTTCTTGGCACCATGCTGCCGATGCTGGGGCTAGCGAAACACGATAACATGAGATGGGTGTTTAGTTGTGGTGAGAGATAAATTCTTCAACCTCCCTAAACTCCATTCTACTTAAAGATAAAATTATGGTTGGGGATGTAACCCATCCCACCTCCTCCCCATAGTTATGCCACTGTTTTAATAACCAGTTGATATGTGGGGTACCTTGGGAACCTGGATGTCCTTATTAAATTATAAATCATTAATATTTCATTAAAGTTGTAACATTGGTTTGAACATTTATGCATTACTCTATCAAAAAGCAGATAGAAATGTAAAATATAGGAAAAAAAAATCATAGATTAATTTATTATAGAAAATGTATCAATAATTTAACATTATACTTATTCTTTCAGTTAATTTGGAAGTATTTAATTGTATTTATATTGATATGTTAAATTTTGACAAAAAAAATAATAAACTGTATACTTTAGTATGTTAATTATGCATAGATAGATAATCTTTGTCCATCTTAAAGCTGTGTCTTAGTCTGCATTTGTAATCTGATATTTCTTACATAGCATTAGCACGGTTCAGTGAGAGCATTTTGCATTACGTAGCCAATATAGAGAATGCTCCAGACCAGACTGTTAGGAAGGAATTATACTCGTCACAGATCTACTCAGCTTATAATATTGTCTACAATGTCTGGCTTCAGTCCAAGGAACCTAAGGTGAAGTGAATTTGACTAGATTTAATGTATGCATGGCAGATGTATTTATTCATTCATTCATTCATTTGTTTTATTTATTTATTTTCATTCATTTATGTATGTATATATGTGTATATATATATATATATATCAAACATCAACATATACAAATGGTAGCCGTTGACTAAAATGATTGAATTTAAAAAATATTTAAATTACATCATTTTCAAATATGACAACAATTCCAAAAAAAAATTACAATAATTAAGAATATACATTAAAATATCTAGATCCAAGGTATAAAAAGCATGTTGTGTTACATCAACCATGAACTTGTATGCTCATTATTATTTTGGTGTTGATAAAAATTATAATGATAAGTTGTTGATAATATTTATGCTCAATGATGATGATAATGAATTTGATAAGGATACTGTTAATAACGTGATAAAAATTATAATGATGATTTACATAATAAGGTCTCCCTTAATAACTTTTTCTGCATTTGTTTTTTTTTTTATTTTAACAGTTGCGGTTAATGATTGTAGAGGCTCTTGGTTACATGTCAAATATCCTAGCAGAAGATATTTTAGAAGAACAGCTTCCTCGCTTGTTGCCAGGAATTCTTAATCTCTACAAGAAGCACCCAGAACCATACCATATAACACAGGTTAACACCCATACAATAATTGAGCAAGCAGTTTTTATGTTGTGCACATGACAAACAAAGAATGAATTGAATTTTTTTATTAAGATTTTGGACCTATTTATTACAAAAAAATAAGTGATAAAGATTATAATGATGATTTACATAATAAGGTCTCCCTTAATAACTTTTTCTGCATTTGTTTTTTTTTTTATTTTAACAGTTGCGGTTAATGATTGTAGAGGCTCTTGGTTACATGTCAAATATCCTAGCAGAAGATATTTTAGAAGAACAGCTTCCTCGCTTGTTGCCAGGAATTCTTAATCTCTACAAGAAGCACCCAGAACCATACCATATAACACAGGTTAACACCCGTACAATAATTGAGCAAGCAGTTTTTATGTTGTGGACATGACAAACAAAGAATGAATTGAATTTTTTTATTAAGATTTTGGGCCTATTTATTACAAAAAAATACAAATATTCAGATGAAAAGAAAGAAAGGGAATGAAAAGATAAGATGATAAGAAAACCAATTTAAGTATCTTACTTTATTGTACTTTATTAGGCAAGCACTAATATGATCAGCTGAAACAGAAAGAAAAGGAAAAGTAAAGATGAAAGAAAGGAAATTTAAGAATTAAGGGGAAATTGTTAGGAAAGATTTGAAAGAAAGTATAAGGGGAAAAATAGTTAATAATTCAATGCTCAAAAATATATAGGAACATGATGTTATAAAATCTTATCAAACATAGTTCATCAACGAAAGTTCTATGAAAACAAGGTCTCTGGTGGGAAGAAAAGAGGTGAAATTGAAGTGGAACACTGGACCTTGAGCACCCAAATTATGTGTGGAGATGTGCGCTTTAAAAATCCTTATCATCGTCATCACCATTTCAGCCGTCATCGGCCCACTGCAGGGTGAAGGCCTCCCCAAGCTGAAACCATCCACGCTTGTCCTGTGCAGCTCCCATCCAGGAAATACTGGAAATCCCACGATCTCATCCCTCCATCTGATTTTAGGTCTTCCTCGAACTCATTTGCCTGTTCTGCGAGTCCATTCGGTGTTAACTTCGTCCATCTGTTGTAATTTGTTCTGGCGAGGTTCCCAGCAAATCTCCATTTCTTGTTTTTAACTACTTGTATGACATCATGAACTTTTTGTTTACTTATTATCATATTATTATTAAAAGATTCTTGTTTAATGTTAATGTTATACCTTTTGTTTAAGGGATTTTGTATGGTACTTGATGCTGCAGTGCAAGGTGGAAATTTGATGCTTGAACCGCAAGTAGATTCGATTGTAAATACTTTACATCCACAGGTTAGTAGCCATTGCTTAAGATGTTCTGTACTTTGTTGCATATAATATTCATTAGATTATTTTATACTACCAAATAAATGAATGAATATTATACCAATATTCATCAGAAGTATACTACTATCAGATAAGTTTCACAAATCTTCTGCATTGTGAGAAGAGTTGCATAAAATGGACATTTCCGCGGAAGGTCAATTAGTCGTTATGCCCCCATGAAGACCGTAGACACCAGACGCCTGACTCCCAACCATCCATGTCCTCTTCTTGCGTTTCTAAAGGATTACTGACTGTATAATGTAATACCTGACTTTAAAATGCCGAGGAGCGGCTGGAACCAGCACCGATGTTAATGCTGTAGCTAGCGGTGCCCCTGCCTTACTACTCGGCCACTCTACTTAAGTATCTTTACATGTCAATGTTGTGATTTGAATACTATTCTGTTTACAATTCTCCTCTTTACTAGGTATGCATACAGCCTGACTACAACAGTCCTCCGTCAGTTAAAAATCACAACGAGCTTCTACGGTGCTTCTCGGTGATTGCCAAGTCGTTTTCCAACCAGATTATAGGCTTTTTACTACAGAAACTAGAAACAAATAACGAAAAGATTAGGATGGGTACTCTAGCTGTTTTTAAGCAACTCATCAACTCCGGAGGTAAGTCTTCATATGTGAATTGGCAAAGAATAGCAGAATTTTTTTGCAACCTTATGGAAACAATAATGAATATGACCATATTATCAGTTAAATCAATTATATATTGCATAGGTGTTGGTTGTGCCATAAATGTAGTACAATACAACACAAAAAATAGAATTAGTTATCAATGAAAGTTTTTTCAATTTGTTGAGTTACTTGTGATTTTATGAAAATATGACTTGATCAAATAATGAATATTTATTCCATTTTCTTTCATCAGGTACACATATGGAAGATAAAAAAACATTAATAGTATCTGGCTTAAAGATTATGTTAGCAGAAAACAATAACAAGGTATATTTCACCACATTCATTTCAAGCTGTTCCTTATATTTATTCTTTAAATAATGCATACAGCCTAACCTATGATCGTTTATTTGTACTACTGTCGTCTTGTTAACCAGTGAACGACAGAAACTGTACTGAGAAATAACCCCTCCACCCCTCGTTTGGTTCCAGTTTTTTATATTAATGCATGGAATAGTACTAATGGAAATGTGTAATTTGACATTCTATTTAAATTTTGTGAATGTTTCAATGCCATATTTGGTCATATAATAATGATAAATTAAAGATAATTTAAATAATACATTGTTTAAAGATATATGGTCTGTGTTGATAATAAAAAATTAAATTGAATATTTAAATTGCATAATAAGGATCTTCACCTTAAAATATCTCCTTAAAAGCTGATAGTCTAGTTCATGAACATTTATCTTCTAGAATGTCATCTTTTCCTAAAAATCAATGTTAGAATTATTCAGTTCATTTGTGAAACTTTTTAATTAATTTTTAAAATTAAATTTTTTCTAGATTTTATCACAGACTATTTATCATTATATTTTTGCATTTTTTATTGATTAACTTTTTTCAATTTTTGGTGCTTTTAATAACTAACTCAATATTATTTGTCATGATCAATGTAATAATTATACATTTTCTTAAAGGTCAAAAGGTTATTTGCTCAGGTAGTGATTGCCATGGCACCACATGGTTACTTGGAGCTGGAAGGAGGTCACTTAATGGTGGAGTTTATTGTTAAACTCTGCGTATATCAGGAACCAATACCTGTAAGCCCTTTGTATTTGAGATATTTATGTGTTCATCCATTCTTATACTATTTTGAAAAACAAATAAAAACATTTAAAATACATACAAATAAAACATTTTAAATTAATGATTACCGAAGATATCATTGTAGTAAAAGATTAATGGCATTATATTATAACTCAAGAAATAGAGCTGCACAAATTAAAGGGGGGGTGGGGGGTATAAGATTGCAACAAAAACAGGAAAACGAGATAAGTGCATTTCTAAAATCACATTGGAAAGGCTTTCTAATTGCATATTACATTGTGTTTTTAATGATTTTGTTAATATTTATTTGGTTTATCTCTTATTAAAAAGATCCAGACTGATACAAATAGTGAAATGGAATTGGTAATAATCCAAAATTATAAATCTGAATTCAAATTATCAGTTAAATATGGGGTTGGGATACATACATATCTGGATGTAATTAATATTATATTTTTTTATCATTTCTGACATTGTAATGCATCCTATCACATCTTAACTCAGGCAGCTCAATAGCCTTGCTTAAATTACTACTGGCACTGATATTCAAATTCCTTATAGATTAGTAACTGTGTTCACATGGGCATCTCTATACTACAATGTGAACATGCATCTAGTTAATTACATTTATACTGTTGTCAAGAAGAATACGCATATTCTAACATATTAACACGGCAGACTGAGAAACCTGCGTTTCAGACTGGAGTAGCATATTCAAACCAATTGGTGCTCTTTGTTGTCAACCAAACGTTGGTTACCATTCATTACGCCTGAATGACTTCATAATCTTAATGGTTTAGAATAGGCTTTCTGGAATAGGCATTTTAAAACCTAATAGTTTACAATAAAAATGTACTAAAAACACTAAAGCTTGCATTATCATCAATTAAAATTTACAAAGAAAAACAAAGATACAACATCTTAATAATTACGTTAGAAATTGGGATCAATGGTTTGTCAGTGTATAAAATGGCGTCCGCTTGAACGCATTTTGTGTCGCTTATGGCAACAGAGTAGTATCACGTGGTATCCTGATGTAACACTGTAGTACTCTATAGAACATACATATCCCTTATAGATTATTTTAAAATCTTGTATAATAAATAATATATTTTTTTAATAGTGACATCATAAATAAAGAATTAACTGGAACTTCTTTTATAAAACTAACTAACATTTGTTTGAACTTGTCTACAATGAGATACATACTATTCTGTTGTGACAATCCTTCTAGTTCTAGAAGCTTGTTTTCAGGTTTATATTTTCTATTGACTACCACTGTTTAATATTTAATAATATTGATATTATCATTATTCCGATACTATGCTTTCTTTATCTAATACAGTATCTCGATTACAGTTAATAAATCCTCTTTTAGTTTCAACTGCACATACTATGTAAGAGAGGCCTACACTTTGTGATTTATATGTATATGCATATTTGTAACTATAAGATATTACTCAACTGAGGGTTCAGTCTTACTATCATGGGATTTTATTTTGTTTTATTATTAATACTTGGGACTAGTGTTCTGCCAATTTGGTAATATTTTATGCAATGTAAAATTAAAACCAGGTGGGTTGTATCTACACCATAGAAGCAGTGTTTGTGAGTGGGGAAGTTATTGGGAGGACAGCGAATTTTATCTTCCCACACTGTACAAACTTGGTCAAGATGAGTGTCATATATTGTGTACACGTAAGCTGCATCCTGGGAATTTCAATTAAGGATGACAAAAAGTAAATTTGACAACTCAACAGACTATATTTTATTCAGAAATGTGTATCAAATCTTATTGAGGCAAAAGTACATACATCTCTCATGGTGTATTTTTGTGTGTCATATTCCTGTACATTCACGATTTCTAGCTTTTGAATGCGGCTCAAACTGACCCTTATGCACATATCTTATGTAATATTTCATACGTCAGTAGTGATTGTGTACAATCCAGAAAGAGACAAGAAAGAAAAGACAAGACAAAGAAAACAAAAATAAAGACAATGTAATACATACAATTGTAATAAAATACTCCACATAATTTGTAAAAATTAATATTCAATCTTCATTCCTCATCCCTAAGTTGAAGAAGCCCGATCCAGAACATGTGTCGAATGCTTCTCTGCGACTGATGTGTGAGAATGTGCTTCACCTCATATCTACCACCATTGAATGCATGGAGTCCGTAAGTGTTCATACCACTTAAAAGCTAATTCTAGGCCCGGCTAATAAAAGTTACTTTATATTTCTCAGACTAGTTTGGGTTTGGTGCAGTGGAAATGGATTGGTTCCCAATTTCAATTGGGGGTCTCAATCCCTTGCTGTGCATTTTGCTTGTGTTCTTGAGTAAACACTTTATCTGCATTTGCTTCTCTCCACCCAGGGGTATAAATGAGTACCTGGGTTTGCCTGCTACTGTGCCAATATGGCAGCACCACTTAAGTATGCGGACTCAATGACCAGGGAAAAACTTATTCATAATTGTTGCAATAATAATGATTATATAATAATATAGATTTTTTAAATTAGATGTAATTTTTAAATTTAGATTTAAACTCTTTTGTAATACAAACCATTTCAGCCTTTGTCTGTTGTTTGTAATTTTATATGTTTTTTTATACTGGAATAAATAAAAAAATAAATTTTAGTTTAATAATGTATTGTTTGTTCAAATATTGTGCAAAGTTCAATTTGTCAATGTCTTAATTTCTAATCTTACTGTAGGTACTTTGGCCCTACCTGTTGGAGTTCTTGATACCACCACAATATACGACAGCCCTCGGTCCTATCTGTCGTAACCTTGCTTCATTGGCAGCAAAAAAACGCGAAGAACAATCTTTTGACTATATGATAGATTTTGAGGAACGAACAAACATTCCAAGGCCGGCAGAAATTATTGCTCGTCTTATGGTAAGTTGTTTGGGGCATTGTTTTCATTATGGGCTAGCAATTTTAAGGCTGTTTTTGCTATTTTTATTTTACTGATTTGTGATTTCATTCAACTTTATATATTGTTTTTTTTTTTTTTGTTGTCCAACATTGTAACTATTCTAAGAAAACAGTAGTTGTGAAAAAACTACAAACAATAATATTTCTTTAATATAATACACAACATTGTAAGGCTGTCTTGAGTCATGAATATTACTTTATATATTTATTATGTTCTCAATGTCCAATTTAATAGAATGTATAAATGAAGAATAAATTAGTTAGGAAGTCATGTACATAAATAGATCTAACTGAATGAGTCTATGAACTGTATGTGTTTAGGTGTTATCTGGTAGACCAGAAGAGTCTAACAACCGAGGGATTAATACTCTGAAGTTAATGCAAGCTCTCTCACCAAACATTGAAGCATCCATTGTTGACTTGTGGGATACCATTATTCCAAAACTTGTACAGTACCTGGAAGGTTAGTGAAATCTTAAGAAATTACTCAAATCAAATGTGATGTTGGTAGTCTATGAGTGAGAAACTTACCTGGATAAACTTTCCCCCACCCCTATCCTACTCTCTCCATCGTTAGATTCATCTCTAGGGAGGTAGTTTGCTTGTGGTGACCTGGGCAGTGATGGCACCAGGAATTGCCCAATGGGGGAGGGGGGTCCAAGGGTTTTGAAGGCTGTCACCACCCCTGGAACTTGGATGGAATGTACGATTTGAAAGGTGAACAATTTTAGTCAGTCTATCCATGTAGGCAATCAGGTTTCAAAGGGGCCACAGATTTTATTGTTATTATTATTATTATTATTATTATTGTCATTATTATTTATGAAAGGAATTGTCTTGTTGGTTTTTCAATGAGGACCGTATAATTCATATATACATTTACATTTAATATAGATAATCTAGATGATCCAGATAAATGGTCCCAGAAAGCATGGGAGGATCTTCTGTTAAAGGTATGTTCACATTTTCAGATTTTAATTTGCATGACTTTTTTTGGCTTGCCATACTTAATTCAAGTACTGTATACTTTAGTCTGTTTGTGTTGTACCATTAAATAGTTTTTAACAAAAGTTGTTTCCTACATTGATAGCTACTTTCTAAAACTTTGGATGAAGTTGAAGACGAAGAGTGGGTGTGTAACCTTGGAGTTGAATTTGGTAAACAGGTTTCTCTCTACACTGACAGTCCACGTGAAAAGGTAGGGAGTTGTATTATCATCATCATTATGTAATTATAAATTTCTTCAACAATTGTATGCTAGAGGCATCATTATCATGTTATAATTAATATTAATCTTATCTTTATCATCACTGTTATCACCATTAATAAACTCATTGTCATTACCATTTTCATAAATACTTTCTTTGAAAATGGTATAAAGTTTCCTCTAAATGATGTTTAACATTCATATTTTCTTGCTTTTAGAATTTCTTGTACAAATGTCTAGGTGTTATTATGAGGAAAGTTACAAAGAAGGATTTCGTTAAAAAGCACCTAAATATACTGTTCACAACTGTAAAACACACAAACCAAGTTGAACGAGAGGTAAGGATAAAACACTAGACTAGGCCTTTAATTTTTCCTTCACAACCTCTCCTCCTCTTTCTTCGTCCCTCACAAAATCAGTACTACTAGATGCACCACTTGAGGAGATAGGAAATTTAAATGAAGATGAAAAGCTTTTCTTTCCTAAGGAAACATACAAGTGGTTGGAGTGAAACCATTTTTGTGAAAGTGGAGGAGGGACACCCCTTTAAATCTGCCTCTAAGTGGCTAGTCTCAAATGTAACTTATGACCCATTCATTTAACTTCTAAAGCCCTATAGCAAGGCTATGTACCTCGTAAAGTATTTCTGTTGTTTTTCTTTCTTTTAAGGGCTGTGCCATAGGTCTTGGTTTCTGTGCTTCCTCACATTTGGATGAAGCCCTTAGTAAACTAGAGTCAGTTGCCAAGGAAGATATGTCTAGAAAATCAAGTGGCTTTCTGGGCTTGATAAAGGTAAATCAGAATTCTCAAATTTTAAAAATTATTTCATCCTCCTTTTCTGTGACATCTCCTTCCTTCTGCTTTAATCTCTTACTCTTTATCATTCTTTTATTTTTTTTAATACAATTATGTATGTTTGTATAAACATATGTACATTTTATAATATTTACAAAATATTACATTTAATATCAGGATAAATCAGAAGCTGACGTTGAGAGAATTAAAAGTACAATAATGCTTTGTTATGGCTACCTGACATTGTATGCGCCCCATGACCTTATAACCTCCAGGCTGGATACTAACATCTTGAGGAACATACAGCCACACTTCAATAACATCAAGGTTAGTTGGTTTTTCATCAAATTTTTAATTCCATTCAAATAATACAACAAACAAATATCAATGTTTATTATGAGATTTGTAAATTCATATCTACATTTAATGTATCAACTGTATTTGTTTGAAAATGAACATCTTTTATTAAATGTTGTCTATACAGGTCTTGTAGGTTCTATATCAAAAGATTCCTTCAAATATCTCTACCCCCCCCCCTTGTGATTGCTACGGATCTTGTTTCTCTACCCCACTATCCCCAAGCACAAATATATAAAGAATGTAGCCAAGACATATTGCGTAAGATGGTTTCCTTTTAATCACGGTGTCTGATTTCAAATTCTGACGTCACTACCTCCTAAGCCTTCTATTGAGACTTATTTTCATCGCAGATTTAATTCCAACCTGTGACAAGTCTCAAAATGTCTGTTGAGTATAGATAAGTAAAGTATAGTAAATAGTTTACAATCCTAGTATAATTATTAATGTATAGATATTGTATTGTATTGTGTACAAAGTATTCACCATCTCATATTCTTTATCTCAGGACACAACAGTTAAACAGAATTTAATCCTAGCAGTGGATTTGATCGGTAAAGCAGTCCAACCGGGACACTTGAGGGCGTCCTATAGTTTTAGTCGTAAAATGGAGTTAATGAATCACATGCAGATGTTTATGAAAAAAGAGAGTACAAAAGAGCTGACCACCAACACAAGAGCTCTAGCCATGGACGCTTGTGCAACTTTAGTGTATCCTTCAGAAATCTTTGTTTGGCAGCATGTGTCAAATCAAATCATATCATTCCTTATTGCAACACTCAAAATGGGTTGAATTTTCCAAAAGTAATTGTTCAAGCTTAAAAATCAAAACAATCAATTTTTATTATTATTATTAAAATTATTGTTATGAAAGTGGGATTATTGAAATAATTTTAATCACAGATTTTGAAAATAAACATAGCATTCGCCTGTGCAGACAGTTCTTACCAGCCTTGGAACTAACTAAAATTTAAGATAAACTTTTTTGATCATTCAGTTTTGACTTTTGGGAGAGTGAATTCTTTAGGTTTTTTCAGATGGTAATTGGAAGAGGGGCTTTAGGAAGGAGGTGGTGTAGTCTATGGGAAGGGTTCTTGAGTTTCTGGAAGTAATCGCTGCACAGATGGGTGCGCTGCTCAGACAACTCAGGAATATTGAACATGGTCAGTGTACTATGGTAGCTAAGCTCTGGAAAAGTACTTTTGAGAGCTCTGCGTTGGATCTATTCCAATTGGTCATATTGTGAATTGGTCAAACCTGTTCCCCATACCGAGGCAGCGTACTCTAATAATGGTCTGATGACACAACAGTAAAAATAACACAAAGCTTGTGCATCAAAGCCAGAACGATGTAATTGAAAAAAAATAATCTTGAATTTGCCTTAGATACTATGGAGTCAATGTGGGTTTGCCAAGATAAGTTAGCATGTATACTCATGCCAGCTTTGAACTGGTGTGTAAAAGTCTAAACATGTATGTATATGCTATGTTTTATGCAGGGTCCCAATCTCTTGCAAGCCACGGGATTCTCCCGAAAATCAGCCTCCGGCACTGCAGCAAGCAAGCATGATCTCCTGGGAAAACCATTCTCCTGCAAAATTCATAATATTTGCATTTTTGGCTAAATTCATTTTGAATTGTCTCACAGAATTCAGTGCCGATAGGTATCACCATGCAAACCCAAAATGAAATTAGATTTGTTAGAAAAGCACGTTTAATCAGATCTTCCAGAAGTGTTTTCTTGTAAGGCCATTTATGGATGTATGCTATAAATGTGTTATTTTTTGTTTAAAGATGTTTACGGGTACAAAGGTGTTTGTGTATACATGGTGTTTTCATATCAGCAGTATGTACATGTTGACTCTGTGTATAGGAGAAAAGTGTGTACTGTACATGGTGTTATATGTGTCAAGGTGTTTTACTGATGTATACATATGTTATTTCTTATAATGGTGTTTACTCATGTGCATTTAAGTGTATACTTGTGTTTAGGTGTGTATAAGATGTTTATAGTTGTTTACACTTGTTGGCAGGTATGTATGGAAAGAATATGTAAGTATGCACTCTGGTGTATATGTGTTACAGCTGTTATATGATGCTTATATTAATTTATATATGTTCCACATTAATATTGTTAACCTTAATATGATCCCAGTAAACTGGACCCATTACTAACAGAAGCAGAAACATTTGAATTAATCAAGACCAGTACAGACTGTGTGTTTAAACTGCCAAACTGTGTGTACCCTATAAAAGGAAAAGATGAATTAACAACTGAACAAATTAAAGACAGTGATGACTTCCTAGATGGTGCCCAAGGATCCTTAGTCAATATGTTGAAAGAAATCCTGTCCAAGAAACTAACACCACAAGGCATACAAGAAATATATAAGGTGTGTAGCGAATGCTTATCTGATGTAAAATAGTAGGATGCCTACATTATATACTGTATTTATTTGAATAAATGCCACACTCGAATCAACACCCTCTCAAAATCCCTTCACAACAATAAACACCCTAAATACGGTATATTAATCATGTGCCTCATATACTGTATGTTGGAGCTTGCGGTACACCACGTAGGTAGTTCTGAAAAGAACTGTTGTAGTTGATAAAGTCTTGACGTTTCGATTGAGTTGCTTCACTCGTCTTCAGGAGAATAATATCTACCTCATGTTTTGAAATGGATTGTTCAAGCCCTGCACCATGTATGTTGATGCAAAGTCCCACAGCATGATAGCATAAGTGTGTGTAAACATGTGCATTTGTGGGGGTTATTATTTCTCGGTTATTCCTGTGCTTAGAATTTTTCTATGGCGACTATGAATTTAATGTAAATTTTAATATCATCTCATTTATATGTCTCAATTCATACAAATACAATTTATTTTTCACTTTCATGATCATTATTTGTTATTACCGCATATACTCGTTTATAAGGAGACCTGTGTATAAGACGTCCCACGATTTTTTGACGTGTTTTTTTTGTATATCGGGTGTATAGGACGACTCACCTGTTGTGTTACTTGTTATGCTTTTATGGTCTTGATACTGCATCTCGCTGGCTAAAACGGAGTCAAAAGCAAGGCTAATCTTCTAAATAATATTATTTTATGAGTTTTTTTATGAAATTTTCATGAAATTCTTTATTTCATTGTATTTAAAATTGCGTTCATTATACTAACATCTAGTGGTTTGATTGTAGTAGTAAATTCAGGTGTTAGGGACGATCTGCACATACAACAAACATGATTTTAAAAATCTAAAATTTGTATGTCGTGCATATAAGACGACATCCTGTTTTTCGTCCGTAATTTGCTATTTTAAGCCCTGTCTTATATGCAAGTATTTACAGTATTTGTCATTCTTCTTAAGGAAATCAATAAGTATTACTTGCCCTATATGGCCTTTTTAATAAATAGTTATTGTATTTTATTTTCTATATGTATCATCAGCATTTGCAGCCTTGGAATGTTTCGGTGGAGAATCATGAAAGACAACGATCCATGAGAACTACTCTGCATCTCCTGCAATTCTATCATGAGAAAATGGCTGAAACTCAGGACATGGTAGGAATTATATCCCCATCATCCATTCATCCCTTTATTCTTTCCTACCTCCCCTCTCTCTGATCTTCCACATCTAAGGCATAAAATTATACAGATGTTTAAAGATACAATGATCAAGGATTTATTAAAGTATTGGTGTAATATTATCAGAGAGCTAAAGTACTTTGAAATATTTATGAGTTTTTATTTATGCTTTTTTGTTTTTATCTACATTGCAGGGTGGTATACAATTTAATAACCTTGGCTTACTACTTGGTAGCATTGTGCCTAGATGTTCTGATCCTTGTCTACCAGTCAGAGAGGATGCAATTGACTGTATTCAAGTCATTTTAAGAATTTCTCTCCGATATGATGGTATGTGGTTTACACTGTACTTTTCTGCAAAAGATTTAGTTATTGATCCAATAAACATTCAGTTTAGAGATGTTTTTTTTTGTTCTTATTAAACTGATCCATCAAATTTATTAGTCAGTGGTATCTCACTCATAGAAACAGGTATACTGTATATCCAAACAGAGTAATATTTTTTTGTGAGAAGGTATAACAAAATCTAAGACATCATAAATCATAAACTTCTTTATTTTCCTAGGCCAAGCCATAGACTATCAAGATCCTATAATAGAGGCCATGACTACACTACGAGATCGTGTTTCCAGGGGTGATGCACAAGTCTTGTTCAGTGTAGTAAATGACATGTCAAAGGTTAGCTACTCACTTGTATATTGAGCTTAAGAATAGTTACTATTATCATTTTATTATTATTATTATTATTATTATTATTATTATTATTATTATCATTATTATGTCATCATTAATATTATTATACTAATTCTATATTTTCCCCTTAGGCTCTCTCAAAGAAACTGCCATCCCACCAACTTAATGATTTCTTAGCCAATTTATACAATGGTTTGCTGGACAGCCAAAGCCATTGTTCCAGTGGTGCTTGTGTTGTTATCAACACCATCATGAAAACCAGAGGTCCAGAACTATTAGTTGAGGTACAGTACTGTTGTGTTAATATTTCAATTTTCTCAGAGTCTTGTTTTATTTAAACTAAGCTCTCCGAACTATTAACAATACAACATGATGAGACTTAGCATATTTACAGCATCTTATATTAATAAAGTATTGCCATACACAGGAGTAAAGTGATTGAGTTTGCTATTGGCATATTCTCGATTTTGTACCTAAAATAAAGATAAATAGATAAATACACAAATTTACACATTGCCATCAATAATAGCCAGGGGAGGTCTGGAGTTTTTTGTACAATCTAAACAATTTGTTTGATCAGAAGTCAAACTGAATGGGTCTGTATAACAGAAGTAATTCACACTTACGTTCACCTTGATACAGGTTGGGAATATAATTACTGCTTTACACACAAGTCTGCGTGCCATCACTTACAGCCAGACAAGGTCTGGAGTCTTTCGTGCAATCAGGACTCTTGCATCAAATCATCTGTCACCTGTATTTGAGAAACTCTTGAATTTCCCTCTACCCTATGATGAGTAAGTAATTTAAAGTTTTTCAATAAAAAATAATTATTAGCCTTTTTACTGTTTATTTTGTGTATACTTAACAGAATGAACCTATATATACCAAGTTTCCTTTTTGGCACTTACTATAATGAATGAGCTTTACGTAATCAACCTCTTTTTCTATTCACTTAGAAAAAATCACCAGATAGCCTAACTCCAGAGAATGTGTTTAATGAATATTCCAGATAGCCATTTAATTCTTGGGTGGAAATAGGCATTGCAAATATTGTATCATTGGTCAGATTTGATCTCTTGACCTTTCAATTTAAAGTTCAAAGTGTTACAACTGTGCAATAATTCTATTACCTGGTTGAGCCACTCTCATTATAGATTTTTGACTAAATAATAATAGATAAATGCATTATTTTTCAGACATATTACAGAATGTTGGCGGACCTTAGCTGTGGATCCAGTGCTGGCACAGGCAATCTTTGACGAAGTCATCGATATACTTAACCGACAAATTCACTATGAAGAAAAACGTGATCAGAAGACACAGAAGGTTTTAATGAAAGTGGCTAGCTTACTCCCTTTATCTGTAAGTTATTGTTTTTTAGTGTGTAGCCATATGTACAATAGAGACACATGAAGTGCTGTATTGCCCCGGTATTCAACCCCTGGTCCATGGGCCAAATCCAGCCCGCCAAAGATTTTGATCCGCCCCACGCAACATTGCTAAAAATAATTTTTCCGGCCAATTTTTATAAAAAGTTTCTCTGTTAATTGAAACACCATCTACTCGATCTAGCATTGTGAACTAAAATCTGGCTTTTTCTGAGTGTAGCTTACTGTATCTAGTGGCGTAGAGTATTGACATAGGGAGGAAGAGACCGATGGGGATAATGGATAGGGAACGCTGATATGATGCAGTGTCTAGCCATTTGCCAATCATGGTGGGGCTGAGGCATCTGTGGGCCCTTTTCTGGGGTATCGCACTCCTTGTCGGGGGATTTCGAAAGCTGGCATTTAAAAAAATTCTCATAATTTTTTGTGCTTGGGGTAGGAGAACCTGAAGAAGAAAAGAAAATTATATTCAAATTTAAGTCTGAGAATGCCATTTCTGACAATCGAGAGGTGCCATAATCATAAATTTTCTTACTCAGCCCTAACCAGAGTAAGGTGATATTTTCCCCATATCAGTGAAAGTCCCCTTCTATTTCAAATCCACTGCTGTAAAATAGAATGGGTGGGGCTGACATTGAAAAAAGTGTAAAGTACACAATTTATGTAGGCCTGCCACTGGTCTCAACAGATTGGAACTGGCCACCAGCTTAAAAAGTTTGAATACCCAGGCTGTATGGTGATGAAAAACTAATCAGAACCGTTTTGATTTTAATCGTGCAGCAGCACGCAGTATTGAAAACTGCATGGCTTATGACAACCTCTAGCATAAGCAAATTTCATTATAAAAGATCTTTACCCTGTTCATTCTAAAAATAACATTGTATTTTTTAGGCTGTTTGTGCCTTGACAGAAGTATTCTGTGTACCCGAGTCTGAAGTGAAGGTGGTGGAGAATTTCCACCGATTGTTCTCTGCTCTGATAATCTATACAGGATCATGCATTGATGTCAAACCAGCAAAGTTGTCAGATATTGCAGATGGGAAAGTGTCCAAGGAGAGAAAGGCTCAAATGAAGTTACTCGCTATGCTGAATCCCTCCAGGTTAGTCATTCATCTTGCTGCTTGGTAGGGTGTGTTGCTAACATCAGCCTTAACATTGGCACTGATTCAAGTAGTTCTTCACCCAGGCTTCAGTTGGCAGAACCAAGTCTGCTCGGATAAGCTCTTAAAAATGGAGGTCCAGTGTATGCATCTGGCACATGCATTTTTAAAGAACCCATTGCATATTTCAGAAGAGTAGGTGGACTACCTTGATACTCTGTCGCTGTGTGATGAAAGAAGCTATTATGCTGATTGAACATAAATTTTACTAGCATGATATAAAATTCCCCTTTCAAGTTATGGTCTGGCAATTTAAGTTTATAATTATTATATTTGCTCATATCATATATTTTGTATTATATTAGTGTTGCAATAGAGTCTGTGAGGAAGCTTCTTGAAAGGGCCAACTGTCGCAAAGTCCTTGAGGCTATAGGAGAGGAAGAGATGGTAAATTCATTGAGATCGGTTGATACGCTCCCAGAGGGAATAACAGAAATTGCAAGGTAAGTCCTAAGCTCATCATTATTTAAGCATGGTACACACTGCAGACAATTTTGTCTGTATATGGGTGTTGTAGTGGCATGCCTCTCCCCCTCCCCCCCAAAAAAACTGCCAGATACGCCACTGTGCACTTGCCCCAAACCAATGCCAATGATTAAATGCAGGAGGTTATTTATTTTTGTCTCCTTTTGCAGGCAATTGGTGGAGCACAATCCAGAGTTCGTAGGTAAGATAATGTCCTGTTTGAATCCATCACTGGCCAGCCTATATGAAAATCAAAGGATAGTTGTTGTTGCATATTTTGCTGAGGTAAATGGTTACACTTAAAAATATACTTTAGTAAAAATAAAATTGCATAATAAATTTGAACAGAAGTATTATTATTAGAATTGCAGATCAGGAAATACGATTTATAATAAAATTTATTTATTTGTTGTTTGTTTACTTGCTTACATATTTGTTTATTTATAAACCTAGGTTAATATATAGTATAGAATTCTAGTTCACCATTAAACAGGGTAGTAAATTTTGAACTGCTCATGTTGCTTATCACCCTGGACAGTGATATAATTTGTTTTTCTTCTAAATGGGATGGATATATGGTAAATAATCTTCATTTCTTTCACTTCTCCTGCAGCTTATAAACCAGAAATGTGCGGGTGACATGTCAATGGTTGAAATGATAGTAAACAATTTGTTGGGTCGTCTAGTTGATGCTAATCACATAGTTAGAATGCTTTGCATCCGAGGTCTTGGCAACATTGCAAGTACAGGAGAAGATCAGGTGGGTACAACATAACCAAATTAATTGTATAATGAAAATGCGTCATCTCATGTATGGTGGTGCTATTTGGTGTTATTAACTCTGATTCTTTTCGTGTATAGGTGCCACTCGTCGGCAAAGCTGTGTTTTCTATTGTTGTATATCTAATCAATCTGCAACTTTTTTGTTGGTGGATGTAGGTACAAAAGTACTGCACTACGGTGTTGTCAGCCATGATGGCAGGAATGGACGACAAGGAAGATCCAGAAGACAACATCACATTGGAGTCGATGTCAGGACTGTCGCGTATACTGACACAAATTGAGGAGAGCAGTATACGGCCAATCCTGGTAAACATCACACTCAGGATACGACCATGCTTTGAAAAGGTATGCAGTGGGGTTTTTTTTGCAATTACTCCAAAACAAGGCCATGTCAGCCAAAGTTTTTATAAAATTTTCATATCATGGTCATATTGTTGATTTTCATTTTTTTATGTGTAGGAACGAGCAAGTGTGAGGGCAGCAGCATTCCAATTGTTCGGTAGCTTGAGTCACTTTGGTGACGGGCCGTCAAAGGCACCATTCCTTGAGCAAATTCATACTAACTTTGTTAGTGTGCTGCTCCATCTTAACGACGAGGATTTAGAAGTCAGGAAGGTATCTACTTTATTCATGAGTTAATGGTGGTGATGGTAAATGATGATAGTATTGATAATGGTGAGGTTGATGGTGATGATAAAATGCTTTGTAACTGGAAGAAAATGCACTATATATATGCTTAACATAATATGATGATGATGATGATAATGATGATAATAACTTGTTGAGGATGATAGAGATAATATTAATGATAGTGATAATGTTGATGACAATAATGAATGATAACAATGAATATGATGATGATGATGATGATGATGATAATAATCTGATAATGATAATGATGACAATGATTTCCAAGTAATAATTATTATTGTATAATGATTGTACTGTATTTTATCTATTTTTCAGTCGTGTAAACATGCATTGCGTCAGTTTGGTCCATTGCTAGGGTCTGAAAGTATCAACGAGATGTTCCAGAAACATCTTATTGTTGACGGCCATCTTAACTATGGCGAGTTTATGTATGATCTTACAAAAGTTATTGTAAGTCTTTTCATTTTTTGCTAAATCCTCTTCTAATGATTATGTTTAAAAAATAGTCGCTACCAAAATAACTCTTTTTCCAGTGTGTTATCGATTAATTGATTGTAAATATTATATCCAGTAGTAATGTATAAGCTCCTTCGTGGATGCTTATTGTTTTCATGTTATTCTTCTCTATAATATGTCAAAAAGACAAAAGATATCAGGATAACCCATAAATATTTTTTGTTTTCCCCTTTCAGATTGCAGATTTTATCCAGAAGATTAATTTCTTTGTGATGGGAAATGTGTCTTTCTTCCGAAGTAGTTGGCCTGAAATCCGTAGCAACGCAGCAATATTTGTTGGTTTTTTGCTTGGCAACTTACCAAAAGCTCAACACAGCTTAATAACCAAGGACCATGTTTGTGGAGGTAGGTTAATGAAGAGGATATTTTGTGCTTTTGTGTGGATAGCAAGACATGTACCTCCATTTCATTTATTTATTCGACCTACAATTGCAATAAAATACAATATGTGGAAAAAAAAAATTTGTTAATGCTGGACAAGGGGTAGCTTAAGGAAAGTACATTGCTGTAACTCAGATGAGCCAGCTACCCATACTTCAACTAGGAATACTTCGAGTGAGAAAGTTGCTCACTGTGCATTGCTGTTTATAAAATAAACCATAACTTGCAGTGTCATTGTGCTGAATTGCATATGGGCGTGGTCTGTGACTACCTAGCAGCCGTAAAGCGGCGCTTATAGTAGCTACATGTTTGCATTAGTAAACAACGACCGGAGCTGAAATTGCTTACTAATAGAATGCCAGATATTTATGACAATAATATTAATGACTAATATGTTTTTTTTTCTTTTGCAGCTCTAACATTACTCTTAAAAGACCCAGTTCCGTCTGTCAGGATAAAAGCTGCAGAGGCTATGAGTCTACTGTTTGAATATTGATTACCTATAATATGTCATCACATTATGAATATTAATGAGCAGTTTCATCATGATCTGTACAGCAATCACTTATTTAATTTTCAATTTGAGTGGAATCAAGAATAATAAATATACAGTATGTTGCCAATTAGGTTTGAAATAACTACAGTATAAATGACTGTTATATATAGAATAAATTTACAAGCTATGGATATATTCAAATTACTCTAGCAAAGTCAAGTAAATAGTATATAATGTTAACAAGTTATGCATAAGATGTCGCCTGATTTTGTACCAAAAAAGCAGTTCAAAGTTCATGATATCTTGCATATTTGCGATCTTCCTTGGTGGGAATTAAAATCATAAATATAAAAATATGACAGTAAATTTTAAAGCCAACTATAAAAACTTGTCATCTGGTGCTAAATGTTCATTGAATATTTACCAAAAGATATGATTATTGTTTAGCATTTCAAAAGATGATTTTTTTACCTTGTTTATATTCCTGTTTTGCAGAATTGTAGTCTATTTGTAACTTCAAATAGAAAAGTGAAATTATATTTACTTTAAAAAGTTTATTAGTTAATATGTGGTACAACACTTGCATAATTAGAAATTTCAATTATTGATTTTGATTTATGTAAATATTTGTCAGTGAAACTATATTTACTTTAAAAAGTTTGTTAGTTAATATGTGGTACAATACTCACATAATTAGAAATTGCAATTATTGATTTTCATGTAAATATATTTGTCTTACATTTTTTTTTTTACTCATTTATTAGGATAAATTTAGTATTTTTCTGATATATGTTTATGACCGTAAAGTAAAATCTATTAAATCATAGGTACTTTTTTATCAATAATTTTAATAATTACTTTTCAGCAATAATGATGATTTAATCTGTTTCGATTTAATGTGATTTTTAGGAAAGTTTAAATATTTTTTGTAATTCATTAAATTTTACAACTCATGTCATAACAAAAACATTACATAATATGATACTAAAATGCACACAACACAGTTTTTAGAAGGTTTTGTCTTTCATTATACAGTTGAACTTGCCTAAGTCAAATCCAAAATGACATTGAAAAATTGTTCGACTTAGATAAAATTCGACTTAGATAAAATTCGACTTAGATAAAATTCGACTTAGAGAATGTTAAATAATGGAAAACACAACAATTTGGCATGTAAAATAAGAAAGACTTAGAAATTATTCGACTTAGGCAAGTTTAACTTATATACTTTCACGTATTCTGTTGCTTTGTGTACACTAACACTGAAATACAAATAGGAATACGATAGCAAGTTGCTTATGGCTTTTGCACAATATGCATTAACTATTCCTAGTAAGGACATCCAGTTAATCTTGGAGGCCTTATATGCTATGTTCTCACACGGCAGCTAACGGTTAGCAGGATCCGGAGCCTGCTAACCGTTAGTCTATACGGGAAAATCCTGATCCGGATACCAAGAATATGATGATCGAATCACTGGCCAATAGGAAACTGGAAATTGTAAACGCGTACGTGTGATTGGTTGATGATAGAAACGCATTCAACTTGCTAACCGATAGCGCTTGCTAATTGTTAGCGGAATCCTGATATTGCTAACGGTTAGCGCTAACCGATCTGGCATTCTCACACAGGTGCTAACGGTTAGCTTCCGATCCGGATACTAGGGCTCTCTTGAGAACCTGACCTTTATTAACTAAAAATTAATTTAAACTAAACATTATCAACTATGCTTCCATTCTTAATTAAATGGAATATAATCCAAATATTGACAGTAGGTTGTGGTTTGGAAAGATTTCAAGAATACAAGAATGGTAAAAATTTACTGCATTGTGAATATATATATGAATGAATGTATTTTAGATAAGGATTGTCTTGAGTTGTCATGAGTGCCTTAATCATGTTGATCTAGAAAAACAACTCTATATGTTATTGATAAGTAATCTTAAGTATCATTTAATTAATATGCATAGTGCAAAGTAAGAAATCAAAAAATATCAAACTCTTTTGATTCTTTACTTTAGTTTGACCCTTTGTTTGTTGAATTTGATCATTTATGTTCTTTGTTACATTCCTTTTAGCTGTGCCTATTACCAGTTTATGATTTTTATAAGACCAAATATTGCGGAGGTGTACCTCAGTGGTTAAAGCTGCACTGGACTTTTAAAGCGAACATTACAATGGGTAAATCTTACTGCTTTCCGCACTTGGATTTTTTGAGTGGATTCATTTTACTGCGAGAAATGGTAAAACTACCTGAGTGTTCAAAATCAAATATCAAAGGGCAATATTCCATGACCTTCACATAGGCCAGAAAGGTATTCCATTGAGTAACGTTTGAATAACTTGGGAAGTTTAACTTTTTGGCTTGGTAAAACTAACCTTGTCAGTTTTACTGGACACAGTCCACTCGGTTAAGCTAACTGCTTGTTTTCCTGAGATGCAAGTGTCCTGGACGCTTAAGGTACTTAGCTTCTCAAACTAAAGCTGGGTTCACAATAGATTTTGAACAAGACAAAGGCTACTTTTTATTTGGCTAAATCTTGCTGTTGTTTGCACGCAAGAATGCAGTAAATTTTACCAAGAAAAAATCAATCAAGTTCTTTTTATCAAAAGGAAATTACTTGCTCAAATGTATTGTACAATCATAGTGTGCATGATCATAGTGTGCAGAAAAAGTGAAATGAAATTGTTGATTACGCACAATACCGCCACTTGGCATTTCTGCTTGAAAAAACTATCGTGGGCACAATTCAATCTGTTAAATGCACAGCTTTGGGGTAATTTTACTAAGGAGAAGTTAAGTTTATACTGTATCCCATCACCTTGTGTAGCTGCAAGTTTTTTTTTTGTTTTTTTTTGCTGTAACATGTGAAAGAAATTATTATAGTAATAACAGTCTAGATTCTGTGTTCATTGATGACTACTCTAACCACCTTCCATCATTATGTTTTGAATGTATCTTTGTGTAAAGCATTATTGTTTTTATGTATGTATTATATATTTTTGGGTGCAAGGTAAACTGATTGATTATATTTTTGAGGATGTGTATTTATATCTAAAATTGGATTGGTGTCAGTAAATGTAACAGTGTATCAGCACTAACTGCAGGATCACAAAGCCAACAAATATATTGAAGCCAAATTATAGTTAACATATAATATGAATAATACAAAGATCTATATGTACTGAAAACAAAGGAACAAAAATAAGAATATTGTTTACAGGTAAATAATATAAAACATATGTAGTTTGCAGTATTGTCAGCTGAATACAAAGATTATATAACATACTGCTATGCATATGAGTATAATATTAAAAGGGAATTTATGTATATCAGTAGCATATCAGTAGCATACAGTTAATTTGCATATGTGTCATGTGACAGGTGCATTAACACACTGTATGAAAGATCATGATCATGAATCGGGACGTAATTAAATTTGCTATCCAAGCCTATTTCTCTTCTTTGAATTGACTGTTTATTAACACACAAGTACAATATATTATCATATATCTTTGCCCACCTACAGTGTGAGTATGACTGTTGGGCTAAGACTGAGTACTGTAATGCGAGTGACAATTATATTTAAATAAAAGTGAGGTGTGAATAGTAATTAAAGATGATGAAATGAGTAATATATGGGGCTTGCTGTGCCAAAACATGCATCGGTGACCAAATGAAAAAAATTGACTTTTTAATATACAGTATTCATATTATTGTCCACATTAGAAGCTTTAAAATGACAGGTGAGTAAATGTATTAAATTATTATTGTATTTACTAAAATTATACAATAATGCCACATGCTTTAATAAGCTAATTAGTTAATTATACAGAAATGTAATTTTTAGTATTCATACATACACTTGTAATGATTAGGTTTCTGCATAGAACATACATTCAATTTAAGGATATATCATTTATATGAGGGTGGGCTAGCCCGAGTATATCGTAAAACCAACAGGCTTCTGTGGTATAGCAACATAATGCTTGCCCTGACAGCTTCAATTCTTGCCAGAAATACTTTCATTGTATTTGAACAATAAGGATTTTTTTGCTGGGATGCTCTGTGCAATTATAACATTTTGTTCCCTATATTTGTAACTGTTTTTAAACATTTACTTATTTGTAATCATTAAAATGAATAGTGGATTTGCACACTTTTATATACTATACTTCCATTTCCCATTCATTCTTCTGTTTTGATGTAATTGATTACTTTCGCCACTAAATCTACTTTCTTATCTTTACTCTTTACAGCGATTCCTTTCTGCTTCAACCAGACAGACAATGTCAATGAATTTACTTTGCTCAGCTGGAGAAAAGAAAACAAATTATGACTTGGTAATCATTCATTGTGTGTTGTATAGTAGTAGTACGGTAATAAAATATTTAGGTAAAAAAAAGCATGGTACAGTATAACTAAACACACACAAAAAAATCCGATATACCATGTATAAGTATAATATAAATCATCAAAGGTACATATATACAGTATGGACTTTATTCGTTGAAAAGCTACAGGGTAGCCTACGATCTTCCATCATGTCCTTATTTAAACACTGTATATGTACCTTTGACGATTTATATTCTATTTATTCAACAGTGTTAACGGCTAACTCCCTTTCAATACCATGTATAAGCCTTCTAAAAGCAAAATAACACAGACCTTGTTTTCTAATGCAAGTTTTTGAATATCCAAATTTTCTTGAATCTTTGGTTTCTCTCTGGGTTTCTTTGGAGTGTTGCTGTTTTCATCGACCTGATAAGAAATCACATTTAAAATTTTCATAGGGAGTTTGCAATTAAGAGATTAGTTGCTGCTAGACATGATAGAAAAAACAGAATAAACATGGACACAAGGATTGTAGACCTCAGACGTAATGTTACACGCCATTATCATTTTGTTCTATTAAAGAAAAATAAGAGAAACGAATGTTAGTCAATGATTAAGTGACAATTATCCCTTGGACAATTACTTTTGTCTACAGGGAAATTGTTTTGCGATAAAGTCAAGTAGCTTGTTTCAATAACAGACTTCCTACCTGTAATTTCTTCCTCTTCACTGCTTTGCTTGAGATCACTGGAACAGTATTCAGTTGAGGGTTTAGTACACTGCTAGAGTTGCTCCGATAAGGTGTATGTATAGAAGCATTGCACTTTGAAATCCCTTGAAATGGTGACAGTGTTGGATTGATCCTAGTTGACTTGTCTAAGGACTGACATGAATTATTCACCAACTGTGATCGGCGAGGTGTATCTGATGTCACAGACTTTTTAACCGGATTGAATGATGGCTTTGTAGTTGGATAGACTTTAGTTGACTTGCTCAAGGGTAGAGCTGACTTAATCACTAACTCAGATTTTTTAAGAGCACTTGTCGATTTTTTAGCTGGCTTGAATAATGGAATGATGGGGTTGTTTAAGGTTGTGCTGCTCACGGTCGAACAACTTCTACCTTGCTGACTAAGGTTTGATGAAATGTTCTTTGAGATCTTTGATCTAAATATGGGTATGATTTTTTGTGACAATTGATGACTATCATAACTAGCTGATTTGGAAACAACAGCAGCTTCTGCACTATTGTTACTGTATGTTTGTTGTGACGTGTTGTTATGACTGATATTCATCTCTGTGATTATTGTGGTTGTTCTGTTTGAAGTCTCAACACTCAATGGCTTGATGGGTGGCACACCTCGTGGCAAGATGGTTGGAGTTGTTGTTAAATTGGCTGCCAATGGTTGAAAGCTCTGAAAACCATAAATTAAATTGTAAAAGAAAATGTTAAAAAATAATGACAGAAATTAGTTATTGGTTGACTAATCAGCTCCATTTTTGCCCTTTCTTTTTTGTCCCTGTTGGGACCACCACTGCTTCTCACCTGTGATCCAACCTCTTGCGCACCTGTCACTGGATACCTTGGCTTTGTGGTCAGGAGCATCTGACATCCACACAATGATCCCACTTTCTTTTGGAAATCCATCACAAATGTCTGCAAGACCAACTCATGGTCAACACGTGGCAAGTAAACCACATCAAACTTACGCACACACCAATGAGGATATCTGGGGACTGATGTTAAGGTGTTGAACTTATCAACAAATACACCGATTGCTATACTTTTGTGATCAGCTGTAGATCCATTTGCACAGACGCTGGTTCAATTCCATCAATCTGGTTAGCCTCCGATGCCTATTTCTTTCATTTCTATTATATATACAATTAGTTTTTTTAAATAATCATGAAAATTATTCCAAAGGATACGTAAAGAGTATTGGTCCTATGGCAGGGAAATGAATGTTGCAATATATAGTTCCTTCTTCATCTTCTGGCAAACGATATCCATACTGAATTTTAAAGAAATAAATCAACATATTTTTAAGAAAAGGGTAACAAAAATGATGTACACTAATGGAATAATATGGCTTACAAGGACACAGTTTTTGTAATGAAAGTGCATAACCTACACTACACGGAACACACAAAATGTTAATGAAGGGGCATAAGGCTTTGGGTGCAACATGCAAATATTGTGTATGTTAATGAAGGGGTGTTGCTTACATACCGTATTCTTCCAGTATCTTCGGATGTCTTTGTAAGATTTAAATGGACTTGTGTCCGGTATGGAACGGGTAATGTTCACCACCTTACCCAGCTTCATGCTAAAATTAAAATAATTTAAAATTAATCCAAAAAACTACAAATTCTCCACCTATATAATATAAATACACATTACTTTAGATACTGCATTCAATTATTATTAATTAAATTTAATTAAGATTCTTATAATCCCAAAGGCATCTACATTGTTTTTATTTATAATTTTGATAGTGATGATAAAAAATTACCTTGGTAGAACATGGCACCATTTATCATCAATGGAGAATTCCTGAATCACATAATATTTTGACTTTGAAAAATGATTTAAAATAGGTTGGCAGATTTGAAAATCTTGGAGCTTCAATGAAAATAAAATAGCATTTACTGTAAAAGCAAGACAAGGCAGTTTACAACCTGTCAACTTCATCGAGAGAAACAATCTCTAAGGCTCTGTCCACACTATCAAATTTTATTTGACAAAAAACTGTTGTATGCCCATATATAGTCATGATGTGCCTATATATGGTCATGATGTGCCCATATATAGTTATGATGTGCCCATATATGATCATGATGTGATTTTCTTCAACAGTTTTTTGTCAAAGAAAATGTTGATAGTCAATGTAAAGCTTGATTTTCATAAATTGCTACACCATCACTACTGTGTTTCCACTGCAATCGACGCTGCGTAGCTGTTACCGACGAAATCAAGAAGGCTTCCAGATTCGACGGACGCATCAATGTCTATGATAGCATGTAGCGGTTATATTGAAATCAGGCTTAACTCACAGTTCAAAAATGCTTAAAATTTGGATAGTTCCAATCATGTCTTTTAATTCTTCTAATCATTTGTTTTTTTTCTTCTCTAACTGTTAGAATTTTAGAAGAATGTCTAAACTACTTCATGTATACCAGTACTTTGTAATGAGTACTAACCCTAAATGGTGGCAACCTGATACCCTTTGGTTGTACTGCTAAGCATATCTCAGACTTACTGACAGTGAGCTCAAGTCCTGTGGTGTAAAAGACAGTACAGTACTAAAATATTGATGAGAAAATTCATTCTACATAAATAGTACAACAGAGGGGAGCACATATTTCATGAGTTGGGGCTTTCAATTTACAAAAGGGATTTAAAAAACCCAATAAATCTACTATTTCTACAATAAATATTTCTTTTCATTGGACTATTCCACTTCGGAAATTGCTGCAGCTGACGAAAGATGCTCATTTAAATTCTAGGAATACAGGTCTTCTTCCAATTAATGTCCACTTTTGAGACCAGGCACCAGATTTATCAAACTAGAAACCAGCTTAAATTCGTATTAAGTCCATTTTTGCTTAAAATTTCTTAGCTTAAAAATTGCTTAAAATTAAAAAGTTGATTGTATGCATGCACCATCTAAGATAAGATTTTGCTAAAAAGATGGTTTAATAAATCAGTTTAAGATATTTGCTTAGGGACATCTTAAAGTTTTAAACTTGGGAAATTTGCTAAGTTGAGATTGATAAATCCTGGACCTGGTTTTCCATGATCTTTAGCAGCTTTGGTCTCTAACTAGAATAATAAAGATAAAAGACATTTGTGAATTTGGGACCACGAAAAATTGTCATAATTGGAGGTGGTCTTTAATTAATTTAATTACAACAATAACTTGTATCTTGTATTAGAATTTTCTTCCACATCTAACAGTATATAAACTTATTATAATAACGTAACATCATACACTTACTTAACGCATTACATCTTGATGATGAGGATAAAAAGTCCCTCCCTTGAATGTAGATGTCACCAGATTTGTTCCACAGTGGTGCCAGCTTTGCTCTCAGTGTGTAGGACAGGCATGCTTGTAGCACTGCATTTGTTACTGGTATTGCATTGTCATGCTGTCAGTCATTCAATCAATTAAGCCGTCAATCAATAAATTAATCAATCAGTCATCAAATTTTGTGCACAATCTCTTTGTTAGTACAGTATAAGTTCAAGATGGTTTTGTGCCTTTTTTTTAAATATGTGCCACAATCAAACTTAACTATAACAGTTTCACAGGGGTCCCAAGCCTCCCGCAACTCGTGGGAGAATCCCGGAAATTGGGAATGCCTCCCGCACTCCCACAAGCAAGAATCAATCTCCCGTAAAATAACCCTCTCCTGCAAATTCACGATATCTGCATGTTTTTACCAGTACAGTATTTAATACTGCCAATGGATATCACCATGTACATAAAATAAAAAATATATAATCAGAATTGTTAAGAAGCTGATTTAAACAGATTTCTGATTGTGGATTTTTTCAACTTGGGACCCCTGACTTCAAACAATCTGACAGCAGCTTAATTCTCCTTGGGCCCCTTGTTCATTATCACCACTGCTTTGCTTATCATGCTGTTACTATCCCATTTACCAGCAAACCCTTTAAAAGGGCATTCAGGCGGGTTGGTGAACCAGGTTTTGCCAGAATCTTATCTCAGTAATCCAATTGAATATCAAAGAAGAATACCTCTACTTAAGAGTCATTATCACAGCAGGCATTGCTGTTTCTCAATAAATTACCAGTATAGTATTTAAAAACCAGGTTGGAAAATTTTAAAAACCTGTTGTTCAAAAAAATTTGGCATTTTTATTACCTTAGCTATAATTTCAAATAAAAATCATAATAGATATGCTTTTGAATTTTAAAAATCAATTACTTATGTTAGAAGTTACAACATGGTTTTTGATTTAATTGTGCTAGTCTTCTTATGAACTATTCACAACTAATGAGCTTCACTGTTAATCTTGTTACAAAATTCCCTGAAGCAGTAATTAATAGAGATAAGAAGAGATTGGCAAAACCTGGTTCAAAAATTGAAAATTTGGTAAATGGTGAAGTTTCCTCATGTGTTTCAGCTGGAGGGCTGAAATACAAATCACAATGCACCTTATCTTGGAAGTCCGTTTCTGTGTGCAATATGGTTTTGTGCACATTAAAAACAATTCAATTTTTGAAAGGAATAAAAAAAACAATTACCCACCACTACAACAATAATATTAATAATTAATGAATAGAAATATTAATAAATAATATTAACAATGATTTTAATAATAATAACTAAATATTGGCAATGCTAGATGTAAGATGTTAACTGTATCACCAAGTTAATTTACCATGAGTCCCATTTTCAGAAAATGGTTTTGTAGTATACCAGTGTTCCAATAGCCTTGATGTACCACAACAAAGATAAATCCATCTTCCATCAGACAAGGTGATGCAATCACTAAAGGTTCAGTAAAGATGAGCTCTCTGAGAAATAGGTTTTTTAATTAAAAGTCTTTCAACTAATCATTCAAATAAAGTTATACGTTTTCTGCAAATAATATTACTACATTTAAAATGATCAATGGCAGACCCAAGTGGTGGAAAGTGTGCTTTCCCCACAGCACATTAAAACCCGGGATCATCTTTACCTGCATTTCATTATTTGTGGCCTCATTTTCTGAGTAGCTCCGCACTGTTGCTGATCATTAATTCTAACTTTCACCGACCATAGCTTATCAGCGTTGGCAAGATTTGCAAAAAACAGTGAAGATTGAAGTCTGGTATTTTGAGAATACATTTTTCTGCTGAAGCCTAAAATAATTATTAATGATAAAAAATGAATGAATTACTATTGCAGTTTTAACACTTTTCATCAGCAGGTCATATCTGCAAAGTTAGGTGTCACTTGTTGGCTTGAGACTCAGTCTACATCCACCTAAGCCCCACAACTATTTGGAGGAGGGGACGTTAGTGTATAGTACTCTGTCAGCATAGGCCCTTACTAAGACTATTCCTAACATGCACTAGCCTACCTGGGAAGCAGACCTGGTTACTGGTAGGCCTAAGCCTAAAACGTTTGCTTACACTTGCTTACACTAACTAGCTTATGACTACTACGACTAGGCCTAGGCTAGGCTTCCTAGCACTATCTAGAATAAGTCTATTATAAAATTGTTTTAAATAATACATATACCTAGGGCCTAGCTCAGCATTTGCCAAGATAATGTGTTTTTTTTTCAGGTGTCTTTATTATCAAAAATTGGAGTAGCGCACCGCAAACCAACACGACAAAGAAACTACGGTTATTTAAATAGTACTAAAAAACGTCTGTAGTACGTAGCCTATAGAAACTTTTAGGAAGTATATAATATGGGCAGCAAAATGAGCCAAAAGCGAAAATAGCGCTGTCTTTAATCAACTTTCAATAAGAAAGGTATAAAAACAATTTAATTTACAATGAAAATACTTTTAAATCAATTTAACATTTGATTACGAGCCAATTCAAGGGTCTACAGTATGCACAAATGCAGGATCAGAAGAATATTCATTCACTCAAACCTTGCTCAAACAAGGCATACGCTTCAATTCTTCAAAAAGAAAAGTTAAGATTAAGTTAGATTGGAATTAAAACTTAATGTTATTTACTTGGCAGTGTATTATTAAATACAACTTTATTATGCAATTATTACTTTACATACAAGTGTGCATATTTTATATTTGAGTAGTAAATATGAATTTTTGAGTTGCATGAAGCATTAACAATACCAAGTATGTGCACATGTAGTTCTTTTTGTACTGCATTTCATTATTATTGGACCCCCAGTGTACTACCTTATATCAAATCATAAAAATAAGTCTTTAATTATTTCCGACATATTTCCAGGGGTCCCAATTTGGAAGCCTCTTCACTGTTCTGTATTTTTGTATTACTAATGAATTCAAAATTAACTTAAAATGTGATATATTGTAAACAATGAAGATGTTACTTACATATTAGGTCATATTGTCATTAATACTGTATTATTGTACTGTATATTGTAATATTTATACTGTATAGCGAGACTGTACAGCACACAAGAACGATAGCACCACAAAGTAGTATATAAATTTCACTTTTATTTTGTATTCATGATGATTATCATTAAATACTTCAGCACTACTATAAATGGTGTATATTTAACTGTACTCCCAAATACTCAACCATAATAGTGTACTCTATACAAATACTATGTCAGGTTTGAAAGTAACATATTTTTACATAAAGCTCCTAAATTCAGTTACTCACAATGGAGATACAGTACTATGTATCATTTAAAAAACATCATTAGTCAATTAACTTCTGACAACAGTGGATCAATACCCGTCTGACAGGGTTTGGAAATTTTCCCGACTTTACCATTGGTGCTGCCATTGATACAGAGAGTAACGAACCTTGTGAGTGCTTTGCATCCTTCGACAAAAAAGCACTACAAAGCTGTATATACTGCATTACCATTTTAAACAAAAATATATACTAGTTACTTCAATCTGTTTTAATAACGTAGTGTTGTAGAATGTTTTGTTCAACATGATCCTCATGGGATGGAAATTCTACACTACTGTAATTATAGAGTATTTTTGTATATTATGTTGTTTATTTACTTTGTACGAATGCTATGCTGTCTTGCAAACTTCTTGAAAATTAAAATTCAATTAAAACATTGAATTAGTCATTTAAAATGATCAAATAAGTCATCACTTCCTAAGACACAAATTAAACAATTCAAATTTTTGCTTATTCTGGGCGAAAATATATGTTGAATAAGTGTAATAAAGAACCTTGATTCATTATTGCTCGTCATTGTTATCATTATCAATTCAACCAGTCTGGTATTGACAACATCACATTATTCATGGATGTTAGCAGTTAGCATCTTGGGATGTTGTAAACTATTTAATCAATAACTTAATTGATAGTACTAAGAATTTATTTGACATTTTATTTGTTGCCGTTTTGTTTACCATACAGGGGTTTGGCCTTTGATCCTGATACTAAATACATGTTGAGCTACAAAATATTTACTTGGTGACCTGCAGTATCTGTGTCCAGACTTCTGTCTGACCTTTGACTGGTTGTATTATGTCATGCTGAAATGTAAAAAAGTAAACCACAATTAATCACATAATTTAATTGTATAGTTTTGAAAAAAGGGATACATGGTTTGGGGGTGCTGTCTCTTATACACATCTAGATGTGTATAAGAGACAGGCTAAAATAGCGCTTTAAAAGGTATAAAAACAACCAGTGGTAAAGATGGTTGGCCCTTACCTGTCAATCAGTGACTCTCTCATTGGCGCAGCAATTCCTGATGCTTTTGTGTCTCCCAACTTGAACACACTCTCAATGACAGACAGTTCTATGCTGGTGGTGTCCTGGCCACAGAATGCACACCAATCATTAACAACCATGCCAGCACCGATGACATCACACCCACGATTCACTGTACCGGCCTAAGCATTAACAATACATCAACAGTTATATAACAAAAGTAATAAATTAATTAATAAAATCATGATATATGACACATATAATGATGATGAAAATGTTTATGATAAGGAGAGTAATGATGATGATAATGAAGATGATGATGAAGATAATGACACTTGGATGCATGAAGTCATTCTTACCGCTAATGGTATTTGTAGAAGAGATGAAAGTTCATTTTGGTCTTCTATCTTTGTTTTTGGATGAACCTGTGTAAGAAAACACAACTTAAATTAAAATAACTTCCTTAATAGTAATTATCATTTCTCCTCAAGGGTTCAGTATGCATAATATAATAATAGTCATAATGTACTGTGTGACAGTATAAGATAATTTAAAGATTATGAATATTTATATTAAAATATAAGATAATTATATAATCAAGAATATTTAATATAAATGAAACATCTTTTTAAACATCATTTATATTTATATAATATAATTGGATAATTTAATTTTGAATATTTATATAAAATAATGAAACCACAATTTATATAAAATAAGATAGTTTTAAAGATTATGAATATTTATACAAAAATATATATATATGATAATAAATCAATCTTACCAATCCCCCTTGGTTACTGAGTGCACAATAACTACCAGTGAGAACATTGTCTGCAATAGTTTGCCTAAATACTTCAACTTTCAAAACATCTGCTAAAATTTCTTCTGTTTCCTGAGAAAAAATATTCAAAGAATAAATCAAATAATTCCCACACCAATTGACATACACATAAATAGTAGTATTACCATATTGAATAGACTGTAAAATTGGTTGAATGAAATAAAAAAGACAACAAAAACTGAATCGTTTCAACCCGCATCTCATTGGAAGATAACACATTTGAATGATTCATAAGCAGTTGAAGGTTTTAATTGAATTTCACAGCCAGTATAATCTTTAAATGATTTGACGTTGAACACTTTGTGGCATTTTAATGGTAATAAGGGATTACTATCCTAAGTGATTTCACTTGACTTGAGTTTATAACTCTTAATGATACACTATCTGGCAATTAAGACACAAATCAGGATCTTCATACACATGCTTTTCACTATCCACCTCCAAACAAAAGAGGGTGCTACTGACTGTAGTTATCATTAAAATAGATTTGTCAGCATTATCATCATATAAAATACTGCAAAATCATCAAGATTACATATACCATACCTTATCTAGATCTGTATGTGCTAGTGCTACATAATCATTACATGCAATAACATTCCCTAGAGCTGACAACTTCTCTTCCACTCGTTGGATTTTAACAGAATCAGGTAGCGAGTTACGAATGTGCTGAAGTTCTTGATCAGTTGTGTTACTTGGTACTAAAAGGCCATGCCTGTTACCTACAATAAAATGAAAAACAAATTTAGATAATTAAAAAAAAAAAAAAGTATTTATGTTTGATTGCTGGCTTTTGCTGCAGCCACTATTTCTTCTTTTTTTTTTCTCAGCCCAGGAAAAAAAACATCTTGGTTATTGAAATAGCAAATTTTTGTAGTCCTTTTCTGTGGCATGTGTGAACATAAGCTTCAAATTAAAATATCATTGTTTGTAAAAAGAATGTCCGATAATGAAATTTAGAAAATGATTTTTTAGTAATAGTATCAAATTATCTTTTTAAAAATAAAACCAGTTCTACCGCAATTATTACGCGACTATTGAATAGTATACTTACCAACTGTTAAGCGCCCAATGATTCTACAATCAGCAATTGAGCAACGTACAACTGGTATGATATCGTCCAATTCACCTTCAAACACACTGATTTGTAAAAAGAAAATGTACAACTAAATATCATGTCATAGTATTATACTGTAGCATAGGTCCAGACTGTAAATTAGTAAAGCCTGTGTGGGAAATACATCCTCCGCGCAAAAATATGGCCTAGAAATCTGTCCGCGCATTTTCGGAAAGTAAAGGCCGGTTTCCGCGCAGTTTTTGCCGAAAAATAGGCTTTGACCAAGTTTTAATAACCAATGCAATTATGTAGCAACTACGATTCCACACACTTATTTTGCTAGCGATTTTCCGCGCAAATTTGAGCTGATTTTTCAGGTATCCTCTGCGCAATTAAAAAACTTTACAGTACGGGCGTAGGTTCATTAATTAAAAGTCTCAACAATCTTACCTATTACAATGATACTAATTGTAATGATGACAGTCCTAGACTCAATACAATCTGAATCAATCAGTACCATTATAATCTAAAAGAACTAGATAATTAACAGGAGGCCTATCTTTTTATTATGAATATCTGTTATCTGTTATCTATTATTATTAATCATATAGGGCCTAAACAAGTTCAATCCCAAATTAGTTCCTATTAAAATTATAAGGCAAGAAAATCCAAGTTTCTTAATAACACTAAGCACTACGTGTAAGGCAAGAGGACACATGGTCTAGGAATTTCTGCATTGCTCCATGGCTGTTTAACTAAACTAGGGCCTGGGCATAGCTAGGCCCCTAGCTAGAGCACAGTGGACTCGAGCCACTCGAGCCTACATTTCAAACCTTGCATGTGCACCGGTGGCGTTTCTTACCTGTAGAAATTCTCAGAACCCCCAATTGCAACTAAAGCATATGCATTTGTGAGCTTAGAAAATACACCAATTTCATTGTTGTTTTCAAAAGAGGTACGCAACGCCATTCTGTTCAGATCCAATGCTATGAAATCAAGCGATATGTTACTTTTAAAATTGAAAATACTACACTCGTATCACAACTTTATGAATCACGTTGTTTCAATTTGCTTGTGCAATGTTTTGTGTTCGCAAATGTCAAGGGTTAACCCATATAATAGATATTTTAAATAGTCTAAAATATGTTATCGGAATTGTATATTTATTTATTGATATGTAACAAAATATTAAAATTTATTGATATTACATTATTTAAAATAATTTTTTTTAATCCAATTTATAAGGCCTAGTTTTTGTATTATTCAATACAATTTTAATTGAATATTGAATGTCGGCGGCCATAGTTACGTTCACGGCCATAACAAAATTGTCGCGATAGAGGAAAAAAGGTGTTTTTGCAGAGATTTTCTAGTGCTTATAAACCATGGCAGATGATCTTGACGACTTATTAGATGAAGTTGAAGACAAGTACTGTGAAAAACAGTCACCAAAAACTAAACCAACGAAGAAAAGCATTGTCAAATCCATTACACAAAGGTAGGTAGGCTAGCTTAGCCTGGCATTTTAATAACGTACCACCAGTCTAGCTGGTTCAGGCAGACTGGACAACGGTCTCCTACCCTAACGACTTAACGCTGACTTGGTAAGTTGGCCTAGGCTAGGGCGGAGGTCAGGCCTATGAAATGTATGCCCCCGCCCCCTTACTAGAAGGTCCAGATTTATTTGAATGCCTAGTAGGTTAGCATCGAGGCCTAGATTATTACTAGATAGAGGGATAATAATAAAGTGATATTTAGCAACTATAATATAATAATATAAATAAAAATTAAGGTTATGGTTGAATTGAAGTGCGCCCTCACCAGTCACTCCCTCTGGGGAAGCATTTGTGAAGTGGATCTACCTTTTTGAGATATCCCGACTAAAGGAGTAGAGTATGTTGATTTTGTATCGAAGTATTAAAAAAAATACTACTATTATTTATTACTAGAGTTCCCGTTTAAATGAACATATGATTTTAAATATATTCACAGGTCAAAGAAATGCCAACTTGATGATGATATAAGTGCAATTATTGACGATGTTGATGATGAACCAGAATCAACGGTATGATTTCAAGAAATTCAGCTTTAAGCCTTAAATTGTAATTGCTGTCTACATAGTCAGTTCAAGTGCATATCTGCCAATACAATTGAATATTCTGTTTAACTCAATCCCGTATACATATACCATAGAGAAAAATGTATTCTTTTTTATCATGAACTTGTTAAAACATTGGTATTTTGAGCCCTCCAGTTACATGGAGAATTCTATTGTTCAATTATTTTTTGTTATATTAAAGTTAGTTAAGTTATATAAAGTTTCAAAAGATACAAGCATTTAAAGTGAATGCAATTCTAATACTTACAGTATTACATTAATAAGTATTAAGTAACCTTAATTTCGAAATATATATTAGTTGCTATGGTTTGGTTCATCCAACACTCAGTGAATATTATAATCTATAATATGTATCCAAAAAAGTAATTTCACATAATAACTTAATGGAAGCCAACTTAGATTATTATAACAAGTAATATTGTGAAATTTTCTGTTTGTTCTGCAGCCAATTTACTCAGGAAACACAACAAATGGATGCAACAGCAAAAGTAGATCCCCAACATCATCACGGAAGTGCTTCCCAGTATATCTTGGCGACAGTTCCAGCACCATGGGTGCAGGCTCTTCTATTATGCAGAGGTAAACTATGTATTTTCATTACAAGTGTGAATTGCCAATAATGAGCATGATGATGTCTTACCATGTTCATATATGGACATAATGATGCTATACCATTCCCATATGGATATAATTCAAACATAAGCCAATACAGTATATAGGCAAAACATCAAAAAAAGTCTTAATGTGACTGTAGTGTCCCTATAACTATTTTCATATATTTGAAGATCATGCAACCAGTTACGCTGCACCTCCTGTGATTTTAAAGTTGTATTTTATGATGATTACATCTGGCATAGCACCTGCGATTATCTGTTCTTGAGAAATAATGTTCCAGATTTTCAAAAACTGAAAGCCAAACTCAAAAAACAGAAAGGTGAGTGGTAGAAATATTATTAATTCTAACATTTAACAAGCACATTGCAAAGTGTGTCAGGGCATGAGTAGTTGGTTTGATTTGATGTTAATTTATTTGGTAAATACAAATTTTATGTAGTGTAGTTAAAAAAAAAAAGTACAAAGAATTTTTTTAATTTATAAATCAAAAATCTTTGAGAGCTTTAAATTTCCAGCTGTCAATCGTAAGGTCAGGGGTTGACATTGTAAATATGACATCAAAAGGTCAGGGGTTGACATTATAAATATGACATCATTCATTAAATTTTCTTCTTTTTTTTTTGTAGGATCCAGAGCGTATGCATGTCAATGTGCGTGGAGATCAATAAAGAGTCTAGTAGATATAAATACTGACCATGATTTGCATTGGGTGTGTGGGAAGCACAGTACATAACCAAATGACAAGTAATATTGACTGGGAGCTTTCGAAACGAGAGCGCAGAACTAATTCACTCATCCCTGACTGGCTTAGCATGCATTATAGTGTAAAATCAATTTTATTTTTTGATGCCTGTGCAAATATGCAAAGACGGATGCACCAATGTTTAATAAAATGCCGTCCTCATTCCAGAGCTGAACGTAGATTCAGCCTACAACTGTTCCAGATTTCAGTAGAAAACGTAACGCACAACGTTAAGACATGCACATTTGAATTGACATGGCATCATTACATTCTAAGTCGTCGCAAATAAAAAAATTTCTAATGATGACCCTCAAAAATAGGATAGATGATATCACAAGCTCTGGTTCTGTCCAAACTATTTAATTTTCACATATGTCACATAGTCTAAAAAGAGCTTAAGACAAGGAATAACTTCATCAACATTCCCCTGCAATTCTTCCTGCCACTATATTTAGATGAGTCAATGTTTTTGTTAAACTGTATATATTTTTTTATCATAAAAGTTTTCATTCAGAGCTAGTGTGCTTGATGCTGCTCTCACCGTCCAAGTCTTTTGAAAATTTTTCAAATTTTCAGGTCTGAAATTGTTTTCATCATTTTTTAAAAAAGCAATTGGTAGTTGAGATTTCAAATACTGATCGTATAAAATGAAAACCATGAAATTTAATGTAATCGTATTACAGATTTTTTAAATATATAGGTACATAAACTTAATAAACAATCAAATTCATAAATAGGTATGATAAATAAGATAAAAATAATTTGTTACTGTTGTTTTTTTTTGTGACATTTATGAAAGGACATTTGTTTAACTTGTAGATGTAGGTTTAAAATATTTATCAACTTGAGAATTTGGCAATGATTCAATATCAGATGTTCCACCTTAACACTTTTCTAACATAATAATATTATTACTATTATTATTATTAAATATTATTATTATTAAATATTATTTTATGAACTTTATGTAACTATATTTAAAAAACTTTTATATGTGATAACCAAAAAATTGAAGATTTAATGAAAGATTTTTACTATGGGGCTCTACTTAATTTTTACATTATATAATTTTGACTAAGTAACCGCATTAAGACCAGTAGTTGCGGCATACTCACATAGAATTGTTTTTCCTATTGTTAATATACATGAATTTGAATGGTGTATGAAAACCACCTCCCCCAGTTAAACATTCAGATTTAAATGTGAGGTAACAAATAATAGTATGGCACTTAAAAGGTTGTCACTTTAATAGGTCTTTAGAGTGTACTGTACTTAATTAAACTAACGAAGTTTATGTTATTTTTTTAATACTTATTTTATGTTGTATGTTAAGTACATTTGATCACCTAATACTTAATAGTGGTATCCATGCAAATGTACAAGTTTCACAGTTATATAGTAGTATATTTGCATTATGTTTTTATTTTTATTATTGTTAATATAATTTTATTATTATTCTCCATGTCAGCCAATGTATTAACCCCTTATTATTAATTATTCACATAATTATATCATGGAACTATTAATAAGGTCCATGATTATATTTTCGCACTAGCAATCTCCAAATAAGTAATAATTGCGTACTTTGACATACCATATGTATTGTAAAATTCCATTACCTTTGCTAACTAGCATTCCAAGTAAGATAACTGAGTGTACTGTAAGTCACAACTTGAATGTTAATAAAGTGTGCTACATAGTAAGCCAAACTATATAAAAGTTATTATAACAATAGTAAGAAAAGTATCAACTAATATTATTAATATTGCTATTCCTATTGTTACTCTAACCCAACCATGATTAATGATATTTTATTTTAGATAGTAATTGTTATAGAAAGTGAATAACAGAATCATACTATATGTTGTACTCATAGTTATGTATCTTGCAATGACAATTTTCATGAAGCCCAATTTATAATTCTTCATGGCAAAGAAATGTATGCATTGATTTTATATAGAAAATGTTTGCATTTAATATCTAGCACTATTAATAATAAGAATACCACATCATTCTGATCTCATAGCATATCATTGCCAAATTATAGGTTTGCTATTATACTGCAATATTATTGCACAATATTAATAAACTGTATGTAATATTAATTATAAGATTTTTTTTTAATTATGCAATATGCACTGTCTATCACCTTGAGCTTAAATAAATGGAGGGTAGCACCTCAAAATGTAAACTATAAGTTGTCAGTTAGTCTGCTGTTTTAAGCACTGTCTCTATCAAATTTTCTTTGACAAAAAACTGTTGTTTGCCCATATATAGTCATGATGTGCCTATGTGCCTACTGTTGTCATGATGTGATGTATCATGACCGTAATCTAGGCATGCCATATTTTTTGTCAAAATGTGATAATCTACCCAGGACTTTTTCGAAGACATGTTGAATTACAGTATATCAACTGAAATTGTCTTATGTCTGAAGGTTTAATGGGGTCCCTCCTTTAACTGGTCCTCCTTTTAGTTGAACACAACCAAGTAGCCATTTACACAGATCGCTCTCTACACCTTCCTTTTGCATGTGGTCTTCATCTCTATTAATTCTCTATCAAGTCGGACGAGGTCGAGAAACGAAAACTATTAATTATAAGGAAAAATACCAAACATGAACGCAGTGCCGGATTAAGCATCGTCTGGCCTCAAGGCACATTTTGGAAATGGCCCAAAAATACTAATTGAATGGACCCATGGTAATAATTACGAGTTTTCTGCCCTAGTAATACCGGAAAATAGAGTGTAAATAATATTGCAGTCCAAATTTTGATGGCCCATCATTTTCGCCTGGCCCACAAGGCTTGTGCCTTATTTGCCTAATGGTTAATCCGGCACTGAGAACGGGGTGTTAGAGAGATGAATACCAGAAAATGACCGGGGAAGGGAGTGAGAAATGGACAATCGTGATGGTGAGATAGTAGCGTAGGCCTCTAGACGATTCTGGTGTTTGGCGTTTTCTATTGTTGTATAAAAGTAATATCTATACAGTTTATTAAGACCGGATTTTACTGATAGAGCGGATTTCATTCACTAAAGACCAGATTGTATTCCTAAGCGGATTTTATTCATAGAGATTATTGGTTTTATTCAAGTAGATTTTATTCTACAGACACCAGATTCACAGAAAGAAAAGATTTTATTCGTTTTCTTCATTAAAACTAGATTGTATTAATAGAGAGTAACTTATAAATATAAACACTATATATTAAAGAAACGTAAGATTAGAAAATTGAAGTTTAAACAAACGAGAATCGAAGATAAAACAAACCTGTTTTTAATCTAATTTTATTAACTTAATCAAAAAGTAAATATGTAAATATATACAGTACAGTATTCTAAAAATAAATTCTGAAGTTTAGAATTCCACTGCTAAAGTTACCATACATACAAGTTAAAATGGCGTCCGGTCCCTTATGGAATATGATTCTGTATACACAATATATTGTATACGGTACAATACGTAATAGCCAGCGAGTTTAAGTTTACAGAGGGATTAACAAATTGTTCAGTGTGCCTTCCTGTTTTTGTTTAAAGCATTATGTGATGAAGAAGCCAATTCTGTTGTCAATGTTTAAAAGAATACCTATCTATCTTATGCACTCTTAACTAAATTGAAGTATATTTCATACATTATTTACTTTTTACTCATCAATTATTAAGTGATTCTGTCCATTTCGGTCATTTTATATAATAACTATAACAAACTCAAGGCCTAAGACAATGGGGCATAGAAAATATACCCTGATTTATATTTCGAAAATTACACATTTTCAGAATAACCTGTATTTATTTAGGGGTGTAAGCTATGATGTAAACTGATTCCGCACTTTCACCCCGGTCCCTTTCGCAAATCTGCAAATCCGGGTGATTTTTTTTCGAGCGGCGATACGTTTTGTTTTAACAAAACCAATAATTCTAACGAAAATCATATAAATAGAATAAATTACGATTTGCAATGATCAGACCTCATGAAAATTATATAAAACCTCTCGTCATACGATGTTGCAAATCCATATTGAACAAGAAGAAATAAAATCGTCGTGGGTGTGGTCATGAGGCATACGTGGTATTGGTGTGGCCCTGAAATAAAGAAAGAAAAAACAAGGTTAGTTTAACAACTAATGTTATAATAATTTTAGAAATGCTTGAATCATTTTCTTTTTACTCTGGTACATATAATTCAATGAAACATTATTCCGAAATCTAAGTTTTCTAGGGCTTGCATACGTTTACGTAGAATCGCGTTTAATTGCTTATGCGGTTTCATCAAAACAATGGCAGAAGAAGAGCCCAGCACTGAGGGGCGAAATCATGATAGGACGTCATGAGCAAACAAAGCTGGAAGCCACAGAAAAAGTATAGGGGTTAAGTTAAGAAATATTGTATATACATTACCACAAGAACTGCTTTGAATTGTCCTTGTGTTCCGTCGCCCGACGATCTCATACTTCGTACGGACTGAATGTCTAGGTTATCGCCGTGTTTTTTGTGGACTGATATGAAACGGTAAGGGTTGTGCGCCGATTCAAATTTGACGAAATGACCATCCACCGAGTGAACTTTAAACCGACATTTAGGATCTCCCTTACCCTATTAAAAGAGCACAAAAATTATAATTAGCATCACTTGCTCAAACTATGATGACACAGTATTAATCATGGCTTAATGGTCTGAAAATTCGGAGATTATGTTCCATCATTCACCATATAATTGCTACCATCATTCTCCTTTAGTCACGCAAAACACCACATTATCGTCATTTTATCATCATCATCGCCGTCGTCACCATTCCACTCCCTTCCTAGTCATCTCCAATACCACATCATCGTCATTTTATCATCTTTGTCGTCATCATCATCACCACCACCACCACAATCATCTCTCATCATCATCCCACTAACATCATCCTTGTCATTGCCATAGTGGTTGCCTATTCAACATCAGCAAAAAAGCACTGCTGCAGTGTTGGTAAGAATGATCAGTATCACCACAAATATTATCCACATTATCGTCTGATTATCGTCTGTATCTGTTTAGGTTTGTTGTCATCACATAATTTAGGCCTGATATTGTTAAAGTACTTACATCAGCATATAGTGTCCCATTCCGTAGAACCAAAATGTGAAGAGAATTTGCAACAGATCTTAGAGTTACAAGGTCGTCAAACCTGTGTACAATGAACTGAGCTGTAAAGATGAAAACGAGATATAAGGTACGGAAATCAAAATTAAGGAAAACTGGTGATGCCAATCTTAAGTAGGCCTACAGCCGTACCGAAAATGATTGATAAAAATGTAAAATAATGTATTTCCGTACCATCGTCCTATTCAATATGGTAGCAACATTGTTCTCTATAATGTCCGTATTAAAAAAAATACCAATGGCGTATCTACTAGGAGGCATGTGCACACATTCCCCAAAATTCCCGCAGTCGCCTTCCCTACCCCCCCCCCCATTGAAAATTTCCGAACTATAAAAAATCACGCTGAAGTGATTAAAATCACTTCATATAACCTTATTTTGCGACCTAGCGCCCCTCACTTACTCCGGTAATCATCGAACCCCACTCCATCTTCGAGCCCCCATCATCCCTCTCCAATTTCAAGACACTTAGATAGGCCTACGCCTTTGCAAAATACACAGTAAAATCTAAATCTGCAAGTCTTCGTTTTGTTGCAGTAAGTTATGAACTTTGATACGATATTTTTTTAAAATTTATTTTAGGCCTATTTTTCGTTATTATATTTTGGTGGTTTTTTCCCCTCCAATTTGAAATTGAAGTTTTTCACAATTTTTTATCTCGAATAACTGCATCTGCATGTAAAACATTACAGTACTTACATTGCTTTCCATATATTCCGTTAAAATCTATTTTTCCAGTTACGGCATTCACTCTTAAAAGTCCCCCTGTTGTTCGAGATTCGAGTTGAATTATGTTACCAGTGTGGAATTCTGTAGCCTAGCAACAACAAACAAAGATATATATTAGTTGCAAACATCGCCGCAATTTATTTCGAAAAATTCCCTTCTATGTTTACGCTGGCTTTTGAAAGGTGGAGTTTTAAAATAATACTTAGGCCTAACTGAATCGCATTCTTATTCAAAATTTAAGCTATAAATTACATGTAACACAAAAACGAATAAATTTCGTATTAATGGCCGAATGGGTCATTCATTAGGTTTAACCAATGAAAATGTGTGTTCTTTATATTTATGAACATGCTTCTTCCTTTTGATGTTTAAACATGAATAGCCTCCTCTGGTTTTTCAGGAAGACTGACGATCTGGAAGGTCGAAATAGCGGGACTCAGTGCGGACCTTTTACAAATTGAAGGTGCAGACCATCTCCACCATGGTATCGTGAGGCTGAGGTACAAGATACAAGCTCAGTCGGCTAATCTGATGGTAGCCACTGTGTGTGCGCTTGAACCGTGGAGATCTCTAGGTCCCTCATTCAATACCCATTGCTGCCTCTCCTTGTGTTTCAGCTTGAGGGCTGAAATACAAGTTACAATAGCGCACCGTCTTTCGGATGAGACGTTTAAGCCGTTGGTCCCGTGTGCATTAATGGCCCATGTGCACGTTAAAGAACGCAGTACACCCTTTGGGAAAGAGTAGGGGATTGTCTCCCGGTGTACTGCCCAATCACCACCAGAAGGACCCCATTGGAAATAAGTCTTCTTCTAAACTTTCGTGGGCTATCCTTGGTGTTTACACCGAATAAATCCAATCCAATCCAAAATGAAATTTATTGTCTCCAGTTAAAATAAACGAAGAAATTACAAAGTTCGTAAAAAGAACAATTCCAAGACAATCACATTAAAATTGGTCGAGGAAAAAAAAAAGAATCAACATCCAAAATCACAGAAAAATTTAAAATTATATAAGGCCTACAATATTTAAAGATAATGAAAAATGTTAGAAGAGAACAAAAAGGGTACGGTAACCCATTTTAAAAAGGAGAAACTACTCAAGAGGAAAAAATCATATAATTATTATTATTATTATTATTATTATTATTATTTTATTATTCTTTTATTATTATTAATAATAATTAACCACTATTTTCATCATTATTACAATTATTATTATTATTATTATTATTATTATTATTATTATTATTATTATTATTATTATTATTATTATTATCATCTATCTTTTTTTGTGTTTGCAATCGGTACTCTCATACAGAGATATACAAACATTTTTATTTATGGCTATGGCACCTCCAGATGGCCGGAAAAAGCACTCTCAGATTTCAATTTAAATGTAATTTTCTTCCCCCCCATCCCCCCCACAACTAAAAAATTTGTCAGACTTAAGGGGAATCTCGCTCTTAAATAAGCCAATACCTATCCTGCATCTACCATTATTTTAGGCATACGTACCATAACACCAACAGACTGTAGCTTGAATCCGCTGCTATGCACATACGAACCCTAAAAAAGAATGAAACACACAAAAGGCTTAGGAGCTCTTATAGCTTTTAGCTTAAACTTCACTTAAACTGGATCGAGCATGCAAAAATGTTCCATATATGAAGCTTTGACCGACTCTCCCACGACCGCGACACTCACAGTTCTCCCTAATGAGACTGATTAAATGAATTCATGCATTAGGCCTACGTGTATAATCAATGTCAAGTTTGATGAGAGCGGATAGGCCTTATGAGAAATCGATTTTGCAACCCGTTCCTACGTCTATACTCAAACAGACGGTCATGTACCGTGTCAATATTAAACTCATGTTTCTTTTAGTAACTATGACATTTGGGCTGGGCCATATTGGCGAGTTTTTTTGTGGTAGTACAATTAAGTAGCACAATACAAAACATACATTGGTAAGTGGCATTTGGCCAATCTGTCATCAAAGGGAAGAGTCCGCCTTCTAGCAAGTCATTTACAGAATTTATCAATAATTGTGATAGCTGTATTACTATATAAAAAAATAATGTTTACACAACGTAACATAAAGGCAGATAAACGAATTATATCAATGGGTATAAACGTTTTGCTAGATGCGCGTTGTCCATTATCTCTCGATGGGCCGTCATAGGATACGTTTCTTGGTAACTATAATATGCTATTTGCTTAGTAAGTAAGTAGCGCTTGTTTGCTTTCGAATACTATGGTCGCAATATCGCTATGGCAACTCTTACTGCAATTGACTTGGCAATGTGATATACTGTACCAAACTAATACATGCTTCGGAATTTAAGGTCTA
>NW_022737632.1:599562-652285 GCF_011630105.1 Anneissia japonica
CCTGGTGGTGAAGCACGATAAGCGGCGGTACTGGCCTAATTTGTTATAGGCCTATTATTACTCAAGACTTTTGTTGCATACTGTACCTTAATGTTTTTAGCTTGCATGGTAGACGGTGCCCAACCATACAAGGTATCCATCCAAAGCTGAAAAAATGGGGGAAAATGGTTAAAGGTAACAGATTTTGTCAACACAACTGAAAATCGTTCAAGTCACGGCTTAAAGTCCTTGATTTATGTTGTCACATCTAACAAATGGAGACAGATCAAAAGTTTATTAGTTCAATTGCTCAGCGTTTACGCATATTTAGTAATGTAGGCATCTCCATCCAACTAAAGATCACTTTTGGGACCGGGGTTTGCATGGTCTATAGCAAGTTTGGTCTCTAGTTAGCATAATAAAGATAAAAGATATTTGTTAATGTGGATGGGACCACAGAAAAGTGGTCTTTTAATTGGAGGTGGTATTTAATTAGAGGGAGACCATTACCAAAAGTGTTAGTTTCAGAGGTTAGGCCTATCTTCGACATTCTTTTACAAAGATCACCTGCTCGTAGAGAATTTATCGTGTTCTGAAATAATAATATAAGGAAATCAAACTGTTACAATACTCACATCAAACTCCATTTTACCAGAGTGCTGAAGTTGTAAAAGAGAGGTTAATTTTTCCAGGTGTCGTTCTCTACCATATATCCACTTTCGTTTACCTCAACTCTGGCATTCGTTACGCTGCAGCATGAAAGGATAATAAAATGTTCAAGTGACCCTCATAAACATTTTTTATTTATGTAAAGCGCATGAGGCAACTTTCCTATATTAAGCGATATACAAGACTTAAATTGTTATCATCATCATCATTATCATCATCATCATCATCATCATCATCATCATCATCATCATCATCATCATCATCATCATCATCATCATCATCATCATTATAAGCGGTACCGTATCATTCCAAAGCAATAGACAACTTCTTCTCAAACAGTGAAGTTTGATTTAATACCATATGTTGGTCTCATACCCAACAGGCCTATCTCTATCCATGGTTCACACAAGTGCTCCAAACCAATATGTCCACTCTTCCGGTTCGAGGGGTATTGATTGTGAAACCAGGGAACAGTGTAATTTCACTGTTCCCTGGTGAAACTATTAGGGGCTTGGTAATACCTGGTTCTTTGATTTTGCTATTTCATATATGAATTTTTATACTGTAGAAAGAAAATTAATCTAAAACATAGGCAATAACTACTAGTTCCAAAATTCTTCGATATTAGGTCGACTAGAAACAAAGATACAATCATATGATCAAATTTCAGAACGCGGAAATGCCCCTTACAAACTAGCATACACTGTTATAGTTACGACGTCTGTTTTGATTCTTGACCTACATCATAGGTTATTAGCTTTTTTGGTCCACTGATCCCCGTGGTCAATATTTGCATGTATTCTAGGCCTACTCCCTCGTAAACATAGTTTCCATTTTTTAATATACATTAAATGTAAGTGGGAGACATATATGCCTACTTTCCCCGCCTCTGCTTGTTCCGTTTTAACTGCATTACTGTTGGTATTCTGAATCGATATCATGCTACTGATAGCATAGAAACAACAAACAACATAAATGTATCTCCTAGGCCTATACAACTACATTTTATTCATCATTGTGGACAATTATGGCAGACTAAATGCCGAGACTTTTAATGTCAAATCAGATTAATTCTTGTACGTGGATCGGTAGAGGCAAGTGGATTACAAAACTGCACTCTATAATGTAATAATACTTCGAGCACTTGTTGCTCGTTTAGCCCAGTCTAAGTTTTCAAGTTACCCTCATAAACACGTTCAATGTTATGTTTAGCTTCGTTGTAGATACAGTAGGCTGGATCTAGCAACTTCGTGTATTATACAATATAGGTAATGGTTTAAAAACCCATTTTTGATTGAACAGTAATGTTAATTTGTTATTTTGAGCCCATACAAGGAACAAAACAGGCGACCTCCCGCGCACAGGGAGAATCACACCCTCTCCTTGACAACGGGATATTTCTCACGGAAGTCAACAACAAAAGGTTGCCTTCGAATTCCTAACATCGTTTAATTTAGATATATAAATGCATGTGCCCGATTCCATACCAAGCTATAAATTAACTAGTAACTTACCTTAATAAATATAGGCCTAAATTGAATGTGGAGTTGTGTGTGTGGGAATCCGGTGTGTGGTTATACTGTATGTCCTTATCGTTGCCGAATTTCCCGTTCTATCTTTTAAATCGATCTGTGTAGAGAAACACTCGAGGTATATCTATTGTCCGAGTGTAAAACACTTGGATGGGGTGTTTACTTGCATGCAAACAATACTTCTAGTAGCATCTTGGTTTGTTTGGAAGGTCGAGGAAGAACAATGCGACAGTTCAGAGGGTACTGTTCACAATTGCTTCGTCATTTAGCTGTCCTTATGATTCTACTACCACCACTGCTAATCGATGAAAACCTTCACAATACAGTAGTTGAACTTTTAGAGGACCTGTTGCGGGTTCGTGTCACGGTTACTATAGCAACAATATCACTAAAAATACTGTCTCAATTTACTACTCCTGGGTCGAGAGAAGCAATGCAAATAAAGTGCCTTGCTCAAGGACACAAGCGAAATGCACAGATGTGCAATATAGTTTTATATCATAATTTCTTTCATAATTTCTATAACGGCCTCGTAACACAAGAGATTAGATACTTATAAATCCATCACGTAATTACTATTAAGAAGTACAGAATAACAAAGTTATAGTATAAAAGAAAAAAAGTTTAATTGAACTTCAACAACAAATCATAAACAAAATACAGTACATACTAAAAACGTCCATAGCATCCTACGAACCATTGCATTTTTAAAAACCAAAATATGACATACTGTACAATGAAAATAATTCTACATCTTAGTGTGATCTGAAAACCTTTGTAAATTTACTGTTCCTCCTAATCGACCTAATAACTGACCATTCTGCTAAGCCTATTTAATATTTTAGAGTTATCTTCAAAAATTATTATGTATTTTATTGTGTAAGTAATGCAGTTCCCTCCACCAAGGAGGTTATGTATTCACCTCTGTTTGTCTGTATATCTGTTAGCAACATTACGCAAAAACTGAGGAATGCAACATCATAAAATTTAGTGGAATGGTACATACTTTTGGGAAGAAAAGGTAAAAAAAAAACAAGCTAAAGGAAATTCGATTTTTTACCTGGAGCATAAAAGAATATAATGTATTGCTGATCAAACATTGCCTGTGCATTGTTTGGTATTCAGGCACAGGGCGGATAATAATGGAATCACCCATCATACATGGCCTGTGTATTGTTTGGTATTCAGGCATAGGGTGGAAAATAATGGAACTGCCCATCATACTCAGCCTGTGTATTATTCAGTACAGTATTCAGGCACAGGGTGGGAAATAAAAAATTGCCCACCATACACGGCCTGTGTATTGTTCGGTATTCAGGCACAGGGCTAAGGTATACACTCTATGGAGTGATTGCACTGCTCTAGTTCCTAATACTTTCCATATGATACTTAATAAATTAATAATTTAATTCTCCAGAGATCCGTCATTTTCTTGTCACCTGTGAGCTGCCATTGCCGGGTATCTATTGCGTATTTCAGATCCTACGGGAGCAGTATATTTCCTTTGGGAATAATTACCAGAATACTCATCAGTCTCCTTGATAAAGGAATCGTCAGTGCTTGAAAGGGATTAAAATTAAATGCATTAAGTGTAATATACTATAAAGTTATACTATATTATCATTAATGTATAATTAATACAGTACATTATAATATTATTAATAACTCTTGACAAAAACTTGTAATACAACAGATATGTCGGCAAAGTCTTGTGTATTTTGACATACTTAACCTACCAATATCCTACAAGATAATCCTTCAGATTTTTGTCTGTTATATGTAACAAACAGTATCTGACCAGATGTTTTACAAATAAACTGATTTAAAAAGTTCAAGAAATCATATGATTGAATTTACATGTGAAATTTTCGATAATTCTTTTTGAAATACTTACAAGAAATGAATAATTGCTACTGTGTAATAAAGCACCAAACCAGTTCCAAGCACAACAAATAAAATAATATACACAGTGCTGCTATAAACAGACTCCTGCCAGGAAAAGAAGACAACATAGAATTAATGTTTTTCTTAAATTAAAATAAAGTAGTAATGAACAACAGGGGCGGATTCAAGATTTTAATGAGGGGAGTTTAGAAAGTTCCCAAAAAACCCAAAAGAGAAAATTTTGATTCCTAAATGGCCGGAAATGAGCTTCCCAACTTCTGAGGTGTCTTTTAATGACCTTTTAAGTTCTTCGAAATTCAAGGTTTTCCCTCTCTTGAAAAAGGTCAGGTAATTTTATCTCATTCTTAGGCTGATATATAGAGAAAAAAATAAAAAAAGACATATGCAATATATTATTATATTCCAACAATATTGAGTAGTTGGATACATAGTCTTTCCTCCATGGATCGATAGGCCTGAAGAACACACTTTCATACATAAATTATTATGACATTAAACCAAAAACAGTGTTTGTTAAATTTATTTAATTGAAGGCTAGTTGGGCTAAGGCTAGTTTGTCTGATCTGCCAACCTATGCCTAGGTAGGTTAGCATGCTTTTTGTAAGCCAGAACCCATTGAACCACCCCCTGGATCCACCATTGTACATACAAAAACAGTAACAACAAAATAATGAAATGTTAATGAGTTAGCACAGCGGTATTGAAATACCCACAACAAAAAATATGGTGGGTAAATAGCGATGGAAGTGCCATGGGTATAGCCAGCGGAAAAGTGGTCTATACCTGCATAATAACAGATGTGCAAGAAAAGGAAACCAGTACACTATCGGGGAAGATTCTGACCAGGATATGCGTTGCTCTGGGGCTACCACAGGGCCTCGCCAACCTAACCTGAAAATTTGTGCTGAATTTAACAAAGGATTATACAAAATACTAAATATACATTTATTTACCTACAACATTCCTAGAATTACCAAAAAAACCCCCTTCATTATGGCAGTGGTTATGTTTAATTGAGTTACAGAAATTACCTTATCTAAGCCAGATTCGTAGAATTTGTCACAAGTCAAGGCAGAACAAGTGCTATCTATAAGCTCAGCTGGAGATAGGAAGGAAAAAAGTATCATTAATTAATGTCTTTTTTTAAAGTGTATTATGTTTTGTTAATTTTTAAAGAACCACTTAACAGTAATTAAATAAACAAACTTCAGCTCACCAATAAAATCTATCTTTTTGTCTTCTTCTAGGTGGTCAGGAACACAGCTCCTCACATGTTTCTGAAATAATAAAAAATTAATAAGATATATAACCAAAATGGGGATGGATAAATGGTGGGGAAGGGGTTACATAATTAGAGTAAATGATTAACTTGAAAGCCTAAGAATGAATGGGAGCGATAAGAATTAGGGAAGGCCTACCTCACAAGAATCTCTGAGCTGTTTCAATTGTGCTTCATTGCACAAGGCTTCATCCCAGTAACCTGTCCTTTTGTCACCTGATAAAATGTCACAACGAAGGATGTCACAGTAATCGGCTAAACACGCTTCCTTACCATCCTGTGTAACAAACAACATTTTATCATTTAAAATAAATGTTAACATGATAAAATGGGATACAGTAAGGAAACCTAGCACTTCGATAAAAGTTCAGATTTTTATTATCACAAGCTTTCATGTACACACAATACAGATGGATACTGTTCTGAAAATGGCAAACCTACATAAAAGTATGAAGAAACCCATGCATTGAAAATATATATTATATCAGGAAAAAGCCACTTCCGGGAGATATGTTTAAATGAACTTTCTTAAACACATCTAATTTTATTTTGCTGTGGATGGTGATTGTGCAGATGATACACCAAAACTTAGCTCAAATTTGCATGGAAAATCGCTAGGAAAATAAGTGTGCAGAATCGTAACTACAGCATCTTAATACATTGGTTACATATAAGAGATAGGTCAAGGACTAATTTTTTGAAAATCTGAGCGAAAATCAACCCTTAAAATTAAAGTTTCCTAAATGCGCAAACAGATTTAGAGGCATAATTTATGCGCTGAGGATATATTCCTCATGCAGGCCTTACTTTACTGTCTGGGGTGCACTACCTTTAAAATATGCTGCTGATGTCTGTTTGTCATGTGTAAGTCAATATGGTACTCAGATACAAATATCTTCCCACAAAAATTGCAGACCGCACGTCCTAGTTCATCCACTTCCTTATTCTGTTCTTGGTTCAGATAAATATCTTTTGCTGGATTCCATGCACAATTATCAGGAATTACATAGGCATGATTCTGAAACTTTGGGAAGAAATTCTGGAATGAAATGAGAAGATCAATTAATATGTCTTAGTTCCAATGACTGTCTTGAATTACAATTGAAATGTAAATTGAAAAATTACTTATAAAAATAACTACATATTGTGACATGAACCAAAGTAAAGTTACTTGACCTGTATTACAGTCCGTTAATGCTTAGTACTATTTAGTATTGCAACCAAAATAAAAAGGCTAAAATAAGGCCTGTCTTACGGCAAGGCATTATACTATAAATAACATAATATTACTAATGTTTAGCACTACTACTCTGCTGGGACTACAAGTACAATACTACATAAACTCATACTTTTTCAAGATTCTTCCTTGCTATTCGGGATTGATGTCTTGAGCAGTCATTCGCAACTACGACGTCATATGTTACCAGACTCTGAAACTGTATAAAAACATATTGGTACTACGATAAGTTACTCTCAACTAAGCCATGGCTAGGCTAGGCCAGTCAGTGCTCAAACTCAAACTTATTGGGACAGCGCGGATGAACTCTCCTTCTTGGCTATTTGTGGATCTCACACTCACAATGCACCAGGCCTCGGCCTAGCAACACATTGATTTCAAATAGTTAATTGAGAAAAGAATGAGGGTACATTTTGTGGACGTATATGCTATATATATACTGTATTTGATAGTACTCACCAAAAGAAAAATAGCACATTTCATGATGTCCTGGGAAGACATCCCTGATTTTAGACTAAAAATGTCAAGAACACATTTTTTCGTGTTTACATTTTTCAAGCGGTAGAGGGCGACAAAGTCGAATATCGGAAGATCAGAGATATCAGAATACGATGATGCAAAGAGAATCGGCCGCCAAGGACTTTTTATACTGTATTGATTTTCATGTAACCGTCTCCATGGTCTGACACCGTAATTGACATGAAATAAGTACAAAGTACGTATATTAAAATTAACCACAATGATTAAAAACAACACACATTAAGCTTGATCTCTCAGAAACAAGTTCTATAAATAAGGCGTATTCAATTTATACATTCAATTGTCTGAGACGAGGGATAGGCCCCGGGATAGGATTGTTTTCCCACGGGCCGAAATTTCATGTAAGAATAAATTCCCACCCTTACCGAAATAATTCTAAAACTCTGTTTTAGTGGAATTCTCCGCCACTAATGTTAGCAAATCCCACTACTTCGAAAGAATTTACCTACTCCAAATCCCGGCATCATGGCCCTCGGGTCGAAGGGGGAGCCGGTCCGTATCCCCAGCATTAGGTGTGTGTGTGTGTGTGTGTGTTGGGGCTCCGATTATATTAAATCAATGTCATCCTCATATTTCTTGAAAAGTATATACTGTAGAACTATTTTTACAATTTTCATTATTTTGATGATCTGAAAAACGAATGTTTTCCCTCTCCCACCCACTGATGGGGGACTCTATGCACCCTTGTAGGAGGATAGTCCTTGATACTTTTCTCTCTCCTGGAAAAACATTTCAGCTAAGAAAAATGATTGATTTGGATGATTATTTATTATATTATTATTATTTTAAACAGCTTTTTTTTTTTAAAATTAAGTTGTGTATGTTAAAGAAGTAAAATCTAACTATATATTCATATAAAACTTTGTTGCAACGATTCAGATCCGTATTTCTGGTGTCCCCGTTTATACCATAGAGCTATTAAACAACTAGAGTGCTGACAAGATGGCGGAGCAATGCAGAGTTGTGTATGTGTACCATCCAAGATGGCTGCCGTAGGAAAGCGCCACCTTCAGGCTTAGTATACATATTATTACCATAAATAAGCCCTCTGACTGAATATTATTTCATTAATGATAATTATTATTGATATGACAAATTATTAAACTGTCGTAGCCAAAAAGAGGCCAAGTAGAGCATCTTATTCAAATATTAAAAAGAATTAAAATCGTGTACATTACACCCATACACCGCAACGCTCGAGTTTCAAAATACGGGTAACTAGCTGTACTAAACTTTCTGTGTAAATTGAGGGCGCAATTGAAAATGATAGTGCTCAGGGGAAGTTTGATTGGCTGAATCTATGGCAGCCATCTTGGATGGTACACACACACAGCTCTGCGTATTTCGAACATCGAATACATTGCTGTTAGCGCTCTAGTATTCTTATTATATCTCTATGGTTTATACTTTTATCTATTTATTTATTTCGGTATAAAACAGACTCACATCAATCCCAGGCACGGCAAAACCGTGAGCTTACAAGAAAATACAAAAAAAAAAAAAACAAAAACAAAAACAAAAACAAAACCAGTTAAACAGTTAAGATCATTACCTTAAATTTATTAAGATAATTACTCAGAAATTGATAATATTAATTCATTATTTAAATATATTTACAAATTTGAATTTACAAATTCAATATATATTGCTCTTAAATATCCAATTAGAAACTATAATATGATACATTATTCAAATATTTACAAATTAGAATTAACAATTATAATGTATTGTACTTAAATATCACAAATTAGAGACTACTGAATAATACAAATAATTTATTATTATTGAAATTATTAAATAGGATTAAATTAGAAAGTATTATTGGGAACAAATTATTTAAAGCACGGCAAACTTCAAGCCTTGGGATTGAAAATAGTTTCCTGTTTATTATATTAACATCTGAGTGCGGTGTCGGCACCCGATTATTGATTGAATTCAGTGTATCTAATCAGAGTAATCATTTGAAAACAGATGGGCTGATGAGTTCGATAATGAATAAATCAATAAAAACCGTAGTACTTACACCGGCGTCTTGGAGTGTTGTCGTGGAAGGAATTATGGGGGCTAATGTAAAGCGTGAGGGGAGGGGCGTCAAAATAAGGTGATATTCTTTGAGAGGTGATTTGAGCGTTTTTTTTTTGTTTTTTTTTTTTGTCTTTTTTTTGTTTCAGGCTTTTTTAGGGAGGCGTGCGGTTACAAATCCCCCACCCCTGTAGATGCGGCACTGTGACTCATGAATATTCATGAATATTCATTTGTACCTCGGTTGAGGCTGTGCGAAAAAAACCCTAGGAGTTTCCTGATAGCGAAATTTCCTTTAGCGCCCTCTACCGATTTGATTTGGAGACATTCTTATCTTACAGAATTCTGAAGTATGGCGGAAGACGGATTTAAGTTACGGAATATTGTAAGTGGTTGTTTTGACCATTTGCTGAATAGTTTTGACAAAGTTTAGTTTTGAATCGTATACATATACAAAACTGTAATAATGAGGTAGCAAAATTGTTATTGTTTTGATTCCTGGTTTTTATCAAATTGGTATAATACCCCATTGTTTAAGTTCACATTCTTAAAGACCAGCAGAGCAGATAGTCAACAACCATGGCCGATGCATTTTGACCGCCTGGATGAGCTGGTTCGACTCGGTGAAGATATTTCATTGAAAATGTCACGGGTTTACAGTAGAATTTGTTTCAGTCACTTTAATGACAATCATGTTTGTATATCCAAAAAGCGATTGGAGCATACAGCCAGTGCTTAGCTATGATAGAGTACAACGTAGACCTTCATAAACAATTGTGTACTGCCGCAGAGCAGGGCGACTTGGTAACAGTACAAACATTATTACAGCAAAATGACATCGATATTGATTGTGTCCAAGAAGAAGCTGTGTTTACTCCTCTTCAGTTAGCTGCAGCTAATGGTCATGAGGATGTCGTCCGCCTTCTGATTATGCGCGGTGCCGCTCTTGACCGACAGAATTTTTATGGTTGGACAGCCCTCATGCAAGCAGCAAGTTATGGGCATGATAAAGTTGTTGCGCTGTTATTGAAAAATAAAGCAGATTTTAAGGCGAAAAACAAACTTGGGGCATCGGCGTTAACTGTCGCAGCGCGTCATGGACACACTGCCGTTGTTAAGCGATTACTTGACTGCCCCGCTATTGATATCAATGATGGTACTAGGGGGATTAATGAAAGTTTCTACTCAAAGGGTATTGGTGCAACTCCGTTAATGGTAGCATCACAATTCGGCCATGATGCAGTAATGCGAGCGCTCTTAGATCGTGGATCAAACCCTAAGCACAAAAATGAAACTACAGGTTGGAATGCACTAATGTTTGCGGCATTGAATGGTCACATGACTTCGGCCCAGATTCTTGTAGATCGTGGTTGCGACCCAAACGAAACCAATTACATTGACAAGACAGCGTATGAAATTGCAGTGTGTGCTGGTAAACGAGAAGCAGCAGGCTATCTAGATAGAAAAACAACAAGAAGACCAAAGATAGGTAAGAGAAGAGAAAACATCTAAATATGTATGTATTCAGTTCATAGAATTTAATTTACAGTACTCGGCATTGAAAATACTGTAACTTTTGTGGTTAATGCAATCTGCAACTGTGATGAAACAAAGTTTTTCCTAACTTATAGCATTACTGTTGCATAGTTTTCTTTATGAAAGATCCTGTTATAGTTGTTTATGCTTAAAATTATGGCATATCATATTGATCTCTTTTATTTGTGGTGCATCCGGAACTAGTGCTATTCAACTACACATGAAAAACAGTGTGAAAGTTCAGTCATTTTCATTGGATTTGAATTTCTAATAAAGCCCTAGTTATTAAGGCATCTGCATAGACAACAGAAGGTCCTGGGTTTTTCACACATGCAGGTTCCCCCAGCGTTAAGTATATAATTATAGCATTACCAAAAGACGGTAGAATACGTTATTCCAAAATATTACCGCCTTCTGATAATGCCAGGATTGAGTTTGGAAAAATCATAAAAATCGATTAACTTGATTAATTGATATTTAACTATAATAGTATCCAATCCACTTCAAAAGTGTGTGCCAATATTTATATTCAAACACAACTGAGTTAAAAAACATACCCAGATATTTAATTTCGTAAGATCAGAAATTAAAAAAATTACTATCCATTGTTTTCATTACCAATGTTAATTGTAAGCATTTTCTTAAGCCTGTTAACGCATGGTTTATTGAAGTCTCATATATTAAAGTAATTACAGTTTAATATTAATTGCCTTCTGGTGTTTCCAAAGCTGTGTTCAAAATTGTAACTGTTCAAAATAATAACATCTGTTGCCAGGTTGTATGCTTCATTAAACATTTATTAGGATTAGAAGTTTAGTACCACCATTTTATGTAGTATTGCCAGTAGATTAAAGTAGGCAATATCTTTACAGTAAATTGTTGATTATAATAATGAATTTGATTTTTTTTTTTCTAACTTATCAACTTAAATGAGAAACAATGAAATACTTTTATAAATTACTTGGAAGAATTTTATCTAGTCCTTAGTTGAGTACTAAATAAATAAATAATTAATTAATTATTAAATTAAGTAATTATTTTATTTTATAAATTGTTGATTACAAAGAACAGGCTTTAATGTAGCGTATGTTAGGCTTTATTTCATGTCATTATTTTTTATATATATTTTTTTTACAATAAATTACATATGTTTGTTAATTTGAAAAATATTTTTCTTGTTTAAATTCTTAATATAGTTAACTGTTAGTATATTATATTAAAAATTTTATTTTATTAGTATTTTACAAATTACAAGTTCACAGCCAGTGAATCACCTTGTTGATTTGGTTACGATGACAAAAGAATACATTTTTTGTTATTGTCAGTTAATTTTACCTGTGTAAATGAATAGCCTTGAATGTGAGATTTAAAACGCAGTCTTTGCTGGTAAAGTACTTAACATTTGGCTGTATGAAAAAAGGCTGTTTCTTTCCATATTAAAGAACAATTGAAAATTTCTTGTATAAATCATGGAAATCCTTTCATATTGTTAAATTTGTTCAGGAACAAAAGGGATGAATCAGCCAGAAAGAAATCTCATTCTAATCTAAGGTTGTTATTGTGTACAGTATGGTTTGTTAAACTAACAGCCTTTATAAGTCAGTCGTGACGTCATCACTGCAACTCTCAATGTTATTTGCCTATTCCCCACCGTCAAATAATTTTTCAATTAGTGGACGCTTAGCTTGATTTTTTTTAAGGTTCGTGTACAAAAAAATTCCTCATTTTTTTGTCACCGCGGAGACATCGCGCACCACGATAAAAATTGAATTGTACAGTAATTGAAAATTACTTTTAAAACAAGCTTAATGAGGACCCGAAGAAAGTTACTTCAAATTCAATATTAAGTACAGTATGAAAAAATAAAGAATTCATTTAATCAGTGGACCCTCATAATCAAAACAGAATGTTTAATAGGAATATTCTAGACCTATTTTAAAGACTCCAAGAACGGATTTGGATGTAGGACTACTTCCAGGCAGGAGGCCGCCGAGGCCTCCTCCTACTAAGCCGTAGCCTAGTTATGAAATCTTTGCACGATTTTTACCTGTCTGCATGCACCGACCAAAAAGGTCAGTGATTGTATTCTCTCTTGAATCCTGAAATGTTTATTTCTTTGATGAATGTCTATCAAAATAACAGTACAAACAAGTTCTTTCTAAAACAATTACAATAGTTATTAATCGTATTCTGTTATGTACTGCTGATGTGTAGTTAACGCGTGCGTACTCAGGAGCACAGATCAGCATACGCACAGCTAAATGTAAATACGCACACAGTATACTGATCATATCACTATAGCAACCGATGACTGCTACACTAGTTGGTTATCAAAAACTAAAATTAAAAGAAAGTGATTGACTTATAAAGCAATTAGTAAAGCATGCATCGTACACTAAAGGAAAATTATTATACTTAGGTTAGATTTAATGCATTAAAAAAATTTTTCAAGCATTAAATCTAACCTTAAACTGAAAGGTCCACTGATTAATCTCAGATAAGAAAGTATAATACATACTCCAAGTATTGAAATACACGCCATCGTGTTGGGATTCAATATTTCAACATTAATTATGTCATCATCAGGAATTATGATGATGACATAATTAATGTCGAAATATTGAATCCCAACACGATGACGTGTATTTCAATACTTGGAGTATGTATTATACTTTCAAATCTAACCTTCCTATAATAATTTTCCTATATTGTACTATGCGGAGCTTTACTAATTGCTTATAGCTGGTCCTAAAGCCTATTCAGACCATCAAATTACAGTATTAGTCAAAAACATGTGACATGCCTAAATATGGTCATGATGACATCACATCATGCCCATATATAGGCACATCATGACTATATATGGTCATACAAAATATTTTTGTCAAAGAAAATTTGATAATCTGGACAGAGCTGAAATAAAAATGATTGAATATGCTAATCATCATTTTTTGAATTACAGTTTAAATTTTTGTTATGAACTTTAAGCTTCCATGAAAAAAAGAATGAAATAAAATATACAAGTAATTGGCTCTTTTGGCCTTACTCTCATGTTGAATCTGAATCTGGATAAATAATTAACATCTCAACGAGATTTGATTGACAGATAAACCCACTAATCAGCGAGCGTCATTTAGTTGCGTGATCAAAAACTTTTTCTCGGACATTTTAACTTCCTTAGACATATGTGAGCCTAGGCCTAGATGTCTATGCTTGGTTATAGATGTCCAGATTTACACGAGCAGTGCGCATCAGTGACTTGGCCTTATTGCCGACAACAAGGTTGACTGAATGCGGCTTTTCCCTCTTCATTTAGGAGCGAAATACAGAGGCTTTTACAACAAATTCCCCACCATGTTCCATGAAATAGATTAACTCAATGAATATATGATTTATTTGCATACCGCCTACCCTGAATTCTCTTTCTTAAAGAAGCTTAATAGCAATGAAAATCTTCGCCAACTCGGTAAGTCTAGCTGCCATTGTCTATGGTTTTCGTGACTTTGTGGGCGGGGCTTCGCGTCCCTGTCGACATGTCAATTGGTAGAACTCTTGCAGCATCACATAGATTGACATACTCTACACTGTCATTCTTAACATTGAATTTTACTTTACAACTATAGTCTTACTCCTGAGGACTTAATTTTACCACCTTCAAACATAGAGCAAAGAAACTGTTTCTTTGCTCATCATTTTGGTTGGTCCACTTTTGCTATCCAGCTATTAGGATTACAACCAACCCACTGTTCTATTTTTTAAATGTTTTCTTTTCAAGGCTAATGCAAGGCAAGTATATTAAATATTTAACAAATGATTGAATACTAAATGTTGGCACACTATATATATCATGTTGTATGTGGCAAATGCTTGTGTTTGCCCATATATAGGTTTAATATAACATCATCATGCCCATATTTGGGAAAATTAGAGATGTTTGTCACAGAAACATTATATTTTAGACAGAGCAGCTTTTTTGATGAACTTTTGTTAGTATCAGTTTTTATATATATTTTTTTCAATCTTGTTTTCTTGACGTTAGTGCCAACAACATCAAAACCAAAGATCATAGAAGCTGCAGAGACTGGTGACTTAAAACTGATGGAGAAGATCTTAGACGATGACCCTGCCCAAGTTGACACAGTTTCACCAGAGGGGGCAACATCACTCATGATAGCGGCTATGCTCGGTAGGATTGATATAGCGGACATGCTTCTAAAGCGTGGTGCGGATATCAATAAGCAGGACTCCAAGAATGGATGGACTGCCCTCATGCAAGCCACTTTTTACAGGTACAGTAAAAGATTCATTTCAAAACCTCTTCCCTTTCCTAAATCATAGTAAAGTTTGGGTTTGTTGTTATGCCTAAAATTTGCTTTGATATATTAAATTGTCCCAAATTTTTGCAGGATTATACTGCGTACATTTGCATAATTAAAACTGTGAATTAGTTTTATATTGGACCCTATTACTGTAACCATGTTACCATACACTAAAGTCACATGTAAACTCTTATTATTAAAGATGTACTCCCTGCCTGCCAAATAAAATCGTGAAATGATTATTTAAGTAAACCAGAAGTCTTTCTCGCATGCATTGTTTCTTCAGTTATTTATTATTCTTTCTTTCTACATGTAGGCACACAACATTTGTCAAGTTCCTCCTGAGTGGAAATGCTGATGCAAGTCTTAAGGCTTTGGATGGATGTACAGCTCTTGATCTTGTGTTCTGTCTAGGTAAGACGACTCTATTGATTACTATATTACTTAACTATATAGAGATATTTTACCAGATAGTACTTAAGTAGTAATATGCCATAGTACATCATATGTCATGGCCCCTATGTGCTTAATATAAATACTCCAGTCACTGGATAAAATATGCCTACCAATCAGAGTCTACCATAACGTTGCAAAAATGTAAGAGGTTTGTTAAATTCTGTTTGGTTTCTTCTAGCTGATTCAGACCCGGATTTGACCAGAATGTTAGCATCTGCAGCAATGCCAGTTCAAGGTTCCAGTACGTCACGACCTCCTAAAAACAGCACTGGCTCTGGAACGTGGTTAACAAAATCAGGCAAACCTTTGCCGGATGAAAAGCCCAAAGGAGGCCTTAAGGTTTGTGGTTAGGAAAATTGATTTAAAAATAAAATCTCATTGTTTGATATTATGTTGGTATTTTTTTTAGAAAGATATTACCAAATATATTATTAAAATGTTATTAATCTCTTGTTTATAATTACCTGTATATCTATTTCAATGTCTAACTTACTTGTTATTGATTATTATCTAGGCATGGTGGAATCGGTTATCAAATCGTTTCCAAAATCTGAAGTTGTCGAGGACCCTTATGTCTGGCATGACAACCACTAAACTTACTCCATTTCATGATGAAAATGGTCCAACTGACACTGCCGATTCTATAGATAAGGAGAAGGTGTATGGAGGCATGCAGAGGGATGGAAAAAAGAAAAGGAAAACAAGTGAACAAAAAGATGATCTACTTCTGAAATCCATTCTAAGTAAGTTGCTATTTCATGTACTAATATTTTTCTTCAAAGCTTTCAGATCTTGTATACCGCCTTTAAAATCATTTGGTTGTGTTGCTCGGCTCTTAAAACCATGTCCCATCTGGATATGTTTCCTTTTTCCATATTCATTTTTGATTTTGGTGTTAATTATATTATTATTTTCCGTATTCATTTCTGATTTTGCTGTTAATTTTTTTTTTCCAGGTAATGATAGTGGTCTAAGTAGTACAAACCAATCCATGCAGTCATTGGTATGTTCTTAGCAAACACAAAACATTATTGAAATTGCGAATGTTGTGACTGTTTTTGTTATGTTACATCAGAAAATAACATTAACTCGCGTTTCTGCAATGTGTTGGAAATTATATGATAAAAATATGTAATTTATTGTTCTACAAGTAAATTTTTTGAGTAGCAAACTGTAATGCTGTAACATAATGCGATTTTAAGTATTAGCTGGGTTATTATTATTATTCTGTTTTAGGCCTGCTGAATCTTTTATATACTTTACATTTATTTACTTATAACAATTATAAATATTACAAGGTGTTTTCCTCGAAGTTAATTGTAATTTTTATGGTGATTTCTGCACCACTGTTTAACGATGTATTATATTGTTGTCTACACAACTGCTGATAAAACATTCTATTTTTTTTTCTCTCTTTTCTGTATTAGTCCATCTTATCTCCAATGAGTACATTCCAAAATGATAAGCTTCTACCAGTTGTTCCTCCGTTTCACCCACCACCGACATTTGATCCAAATGACCGATCAAAACGACCAATGAACGCCTCAAGAACCTCATTGTCAATGCTGGCAAATGGCAAGGTATATCAATAAACACAAGAACAACAACAAAAAAATGATAACGATAAGTAAAATGATAATGATAATGATATTTTATTATTTTGTATTATTATTTTATTATTTTTATTAATTATTAATGATTATTATATAGGCAATTATAATGACATTAATAATTACTATGATAATGATGATGATAATAAATGATGGTGATAATAATGATAATGTAATTAAAACATATTCGATTGGTTTGTGTTTACAACTGTTATTCACTTGAAATTTAAGTCTGGTGCTATGATAATGATGATAATAAATGACGACGATAATAATGATAATAATTTAATTACAAGATATTCGATTGGTCAGTGTTTCCAGTGTTCACTAGAAATTTAAATCTTGGTCCTTGATGGTCATACAAATACTAGTAAACAAAAATATAAAAAACAATAACAATATATAATCAATATAATATAGCATAAGAACTGTATCTATAGGCAGGCACATGGTGCATTGGCTAATGGTCATTGGCGTGATAACAATGTAATGAGGCGTGCACGACAGATCGTTTATAACGACATTCTGATTAGAATGCCTTCAACAATAACAGCGGTTAATGAAAATTATTCAATTATTGATTTGTCTTTCTAATCAACATTTTAATAGTAAAAAGCATAATTGTTTGGGTGTCAATATGGTTATTCATTTAATACAAATATATTATTTAATTATAATGGGGATAGGCGATTGTCCACAGGGAATCTATTTTGAAGGGGAGTTGAATGGCTTAGTGGTTAAGATGCTTGCCTACTAATCCCAGGGTACTAGGTTCAATACCTGCGACAGTAGGACTTTTTCTCACGAGTAAAGTAACTCTAATTCCCAAGTCTCTTTAGGAGACTTGGCTTATAAACATTGCGTATCCTGTTATTGGTGAGTTGGATGTGAATTAAATAAAAAAAATACAGAAGTAATAAACAAGTACACTATTTATTATACACCATATTACCATATATGAAAGTATAATAAATACTCTAAGTATTGAAATGCACTATTTATTATACACCATATTACCATATATAAAAGTATAATACATACTGCACGTATTGAAATGCCTGCCATCTTATTAGGATTCAATATTTCGACATTAATTATGTCATCATCAGGAATATTACCAAATACTGTACTAAGCTTTTTTTGATTGCTTAAAGTGTGGGTGTGCGTGTGGGTAGACACATAGAGTGGTATGAATATATACAGTATTTGCATTTTCTTGATAAATGTTTTGGGAGTGATTATACCATAGAGAAAATGTTCTACTTTCTCTATGATAATACAGTGCACGTATGAAAAACTTATTTGATAAAAAAGAATACAAATACAGATAAACTTTATTATCTTATGTAAATACAAAACAGTGGTAGTAAAACAATAGCATGCACTGATAAGAAAATGGAAGGTTGTCATTACAAACATTGATAATAGACCTACATTTCTTGTCTTATTATTCACCCTTTATTGAAAACCACTCTGCTGCATTGTACATTGATTTGAATTAAGATTAAGAGTGCATTTTACAATTATTGGAGACAATCATGTAACATGTGAGTGGGTGTATTGTTATACACCATTTTATCGGGTCTATTTTGAAACAGCGCCACCAACGTCACTGGGGGACTTTTCACTGGGGGGCTTCCAGCAGCCTTGATTGAGCATCTGGCTGTTACAAATAGAGCACCACACAGCGGATAGAATCGTTTTTTAATTAGTCCATGATTGTAACTACGTAGAGCGAAATGTGTATTGTGCATGTAAACTAGTTTATCATTTCCAGTGGCTTTGGCAATCTCTAATCATGTGTGTGTAGAGATACAAATTAAAAAGTGTTTTACTCACAGATAAATTAATGTGAATAACATATGAAAAATCCATCTCTGCTCTCGGTGAGCTCCTGATGGTGCGAGGCTGTCTGCCCATCGTCAGTGGCAGTGTTTTTATGATCATTGTGTGTGTTTACAGTTTAGTAAATGCTTAAACTGTTGAAGAAAATACAATAATAATACTGTTCGTAAAAATTTCTATTTTTGTAATTGAATTGTTCTGTACTTGTGCTTTTAAATTGTCTTTAATTCAAGAATTTTGTTCTCTTTTTATTTAGAATACCGGCCCAAGACAGCCTCACATGAAATCAAAGGGGCTGTTCATCAGACCTCACAACAAAAGCATTAGCCCGTCCAACTCAAACAATTTTAGCGTGACCACAAGCCCAAATTCCTCCGGTGGGGCCAGCAGTATCAGTAAGGTCAACAAACCCTATCGACTATCTGCCCATGATAACAAAGTGACAGGCGAATCAACGCCAAAGCATGGTAAGTATATACAAGTGTTTTTCCTCAAAATAATGAAGAGGTAGCGTACCTGAGAGTGCTTTTCACTTTGCTTAATGTACTCGGACATCTTCCCTCACCCTAGAAGTTCTTATACCCCATTGCTCTTACTGTATCCCCATTTCTGTAATCTGGAATGCTACTATCATGAATTTGTCAGCCACTGTAATTCATGCTACATATTAGTTGTTCCACCAATACGCATCAGCATCCTCTTTTTACGTCTCGCACCTACATTGTATTATCTCGCACATAACAATTTTATAAAAATGTATTGGTCGATTATACCATAAAATAAAAAAAAATTGATTCGTCATTAAAATGTGAATACATGCCATATAAGCTTCTTTTAATGGAACTATACTGACGATGTTAAGGCTGTGGTTAGCGGTGCCCCTGCCTTATCGCTCGGTCGCTTGACTTGCTCAAATTGTCAAAAGAAACTCACTAAACTTACTTATCATATCTCATGCTTCTATTTGCAGAATGCACAAACTCACTAACTAGCCTTTGAAAAGTTTGTGTTTCCTGATTCCTAACCAAATTCTTTTAATCCAATTACTGTATATGTCCTAGTACTCTAGTCAAGTATTTGAATAATTTTATATCTTTTTGTCATCTCAGGTCACGAAAGTTCAGTGTTGAAAGCATATCCAGACATTGCCTTCTTGCCACAGTCTGCCTTCAAAATAAGTCCAAAATCACAAGTTAGTTTCAATGAGTAAGTACAGTGTTCACTTCATTTAGTTAAATAAATACTAAACTATTTTTACAAAGCCATTGTTTTATTTAAAAAAAATGCCTGCTTTTATCTGGAGTGTTTTTTGCCCCTTTTCCTTGCATCATGTACATGTGACCAGGCTAGCATCCCATTAAAGGGGTTAGAAGGCCCTCGAAATGGCAATGTGCGCCAAAGACACTGCAGGCTCGTAGCGTGACTTAATTTGTGGGAGGTTCGTTTCAGTGGAAAGTGGCTCCTTTGGCTTGTATGATCTCCGATACTCTGGAGAACATTGTAAATATATCTACCAATATCAATTTTTCGTTTTTAACACCTCCAGTTTTTGGGCGGTTCGTTGTAACCCCCTTAACCCCCCACCCCACGCTAGATGCCTGCACTGCCTGGCACCCACTGGAGAAAAAAAAAAACACAATTTTTTTTAAAAGGAAAAAAGAAAATTGCATTCAAATATAGGTATGCTAATGTTATTGTCGGTGATCTACAAGGGCCATGGACAAAATTTTGTACCTCATCTCCAACTGTAGTGGGCCTTCCCTATTTCAAATTCCTGAATCATCCACTAAGCATCTCCATTGCTCTGTAAAAAAGGATTTACTTGTAGCAGTAATAAAAAGTCTTTATATAATTTTTCAGGCCATCATCACCGGTTTCACCAACATCCCAGACTTCAGGGTTCAACAACAGCTCCGCATCATCTACAATATCAGGTTCTGTGACTCCGTCCAAACAACGACCTCTGAGTGGAACTTCTCTAGGTGGTAGCACCACACCTACGTTGACTCCTTCACCGTCCCCATCGCCTAAAGGGAGACCTGGATCAAATGGCAGCTCTACAAGTCAAGCTAGCTCAACACATCAGCCAAAAAATAGTTCAAGCAGTGGTGTCAGTGAAGATGGTAAGTGTTTTATATGTTTGACATATGTAGGGGTATTGAAATGGGGTTGTTTGGGTTGGAAGTGCCTGTGAGGGTGAAGTGAAAAGGGCTCGATAATTATGTAAAGGGGTTAAAATACGGTGATAGGTAATTTTTAACGCCTTGAGTGTAATATTTTTGCTTTTTTGCTGGAGTGGTGGTTACTGGTAAGCGAGCTTTTTCATGGAGTGTTCCCCCCACCAGTACCCCTGTACATATGCTACTGGTTTCAATAACAGCTAATAGTACCATCATTTATATTCTATTATATTGCAGATGAGTTGTCAGCTTTACTAAGAAAATTGTCCCTGGAAAAATATGCACCTATATTTGAAGAACAAGAGGTAGGTACTTGCAGTTACTGTATATTACGTTCACAGGCCTGTATTGTATCCTTCTTTTTGTTTTTGTGGTGGGTTATTTCCAACAAACGTTCATCTCCCTTTTTTTTAATTTGACCCAAGGGTTTCCCCCCTATACCTACAAAACAATACAAGGACTCTACGTTACTGCATCTTGGTATTCAATGTATACTGTATTTAAGCATGGGGGATATGTCCTTCTTGAAACCGAAAGGTCCACTGATTAATCTCAGATAAGAAAGTATAATACATACTCCAAGTATTGAAATACACGCCATCGTGTTGGGATTCAATATTTCGACATTAATTATGTCATCATCAGGAATAATCCATCTCCCATGTCATCATCTGATGATGACATAATTAATGTCGAAATATTGAATCCCAACACGATGGCGTGTATTTCAATACTTGGAGTATGTATTATACTTTCTTATGTCCTTCTTGATTTAAGCATGTTTTAATAATGTCAACAAAAAGCTTCGTCTGAAGGCACATACACGAAGCGTTAAAAGCTGAATAGAGGTAAGCTCAGTTTAATGTGTACAACAGTGAGCGCTCGCTCTTGTTTCCCAAGGATTTTGAAGTAATTGTAGGTTTGTGATTAAAAAAAAAAAACAATTGTCAAGCTTGTATAAAAAGTAGAATGAATCTCAGTTATTAAATTTTATAAATATAATCTTCTTATAATTGTTTACAATTTTGTAAAATTTTTAAAGCAATAATACCATTCGTTGTTTTTTAATTTCTAGGTTGATATGGAAGCATTTTTAAGTCTGGATAAATCCGATTTGACGGAGCTTGGTATCAAGCAGTCGGAACCACAGAGCCGCATTCTCCTTGCAATAAATGAATTGAATTCGGGAAGACATCGAGATTTCAAAGCTTAGCCATATTCACTTAAAATATTTTTATCTTATATTTTGTAAATTGCCAACTGTACTGTGGTGTATTTAGTTGACATGGTTAGGAACAGTGGGAACATTAAGGGTGGGGGAATGGGAGATGGATAAATGAGGTAATAGGCAATTTTAAACTACTTCAGTATCAAAGTAACCACAAGCGTTTTCTGTGAGAGTTTGCGTCCCAGCGTTCCCCTGTACATACCACTGCAACTTTGATTTACTCTGGTATTTTCTTAAACCCCATTTCAATATTTTGCCAAAAACAGTTCAGTAATATGTACCTTATTCAGGCTGAAATCTTGGTTTGTTGAATACAATTTGCCTCAATTTTGACGAATCTAGGCTAACCTATTAAGAAACACCGGGCACAAACTGCATCATTTCGACCGTCCTACAATGTAGTGCATGCACGGCTTGAGACGCCATCTGACACTCATAACCATGGTACATTTGAAGTTGTTTAAAAAAAAATTAAGATGCAGGCATGACATACCCTACCACAACTCTCCAGGCTGAACTACTAATAAGTTTGTCCTATTGGATATTTAAATTAATAAATTTTTTATATAATTTTTTTCTTTAGTTTGTTTTACTTATATATTTTCTAATTTTTAAATACATATTTATATATACTATTTGTGCATGTGACCAAATCCAAGGTACTTAAGATATGTGATGGTCAAAAGAAACCATTACAAATTATTTTTGTTTATTAATAGTAGGAACAAATACCTTGTTTATACCTTGCTTGATTTACCTTGATAGAACTTGATAAAGGCTTTTTCTTTGATGTACCTTGATGGACATTTTGAGTATCTGAGAAACAGACTTTGGACTTTCCGCTAAGCCCCACCTCCTAGTTATTGTTGCTAAGGTCCCATGTAAACATACGCAACACATGCGTCCGTTCTGATTGGTCAGTTGTTATGTTGTTGTTTATTCTTATCCAGGAAAATGGTATGCTGAGGATTTTGCAAGATGTAGATGCTCAAGGGTGGGTTATTCTACTAAAAAATGTTAGAGGGACTTGTGAAACCTAAAAGTACTATTAACACTCTGACCGCCAGGGGTTTGAAAAAATAGTATCAGCCACCGCCAGATTTTTAGCAAATTTTAACACTTTTCCGAAGGTCGTTGAGAGTGCGTATTTGATCAGATTGATTATCATGTAATGAATACTACAAGAACTACAAACATTTTAGCTTTACAATGGTACCAAACACTTTATTCTAATCACAATCTGTGACCCGTAACAGTATAATGAAAATGACTCACTTTTGGAGATTTACGTGATTTCGCAGAATGAAGCTGAGATAATCGCGAATTTTCATGAAAATAAATCAATTCCGCTCTACGCTAATGTAAACAAACAAATAGTGAAATACTGACGGTCCACAGACTGAATATACTGTTCAAATTGTTAATACATGCCGGTAATAACCCATCTATCGGATTCTGTAAAAAAACCTGAAACCTGAGGGCAGAGTATTAAACACATTGTTAAATTATTAATGCATTAGAACTACGCGAGTAAATTATTCTACTATACAATACAACTCCCTTTATGTTAAGTTGTTGGCCTGTTTTAAGTTGAGCCTGTGATATATTGTCCACTGAAAATTAGGTAAATATTATTCTGTGTCAGGAGAATCAAGTATAGGTGTAAAAATGTACTTGAATACTCAGTGTGTGTGAAAGCACTTACAAAAAAAATTGCAATAACAGAAACTATTGAATTTTAAAAATGTGTACCCTGATATTTAATGGTAATATTCTTAGCTTCCCGCAGGCAAGTGGGTTGGCGAGAAATATACAAATTAAAAAACACTAAAATTTCTAAAGTTTCAAACAACTCAAATTCAACTGCTAGTTATATCGGTAATCATAAAATATTGAAATCATCGAAGATCCAATTAAAAAATTGATTATTGTCAGCTTGTGGGAGTGGTAAGTGCCAGGCATTTGCCACCAGCCAAGTTTGAAGTCATTTAGATAAGAGATTAAAATTACTAAAACTCCAAAGCTTGCTTTTAGGTGGCATAGCCCCCTGGAGCCCAGAATAGGTATAGTGAATGCCCCAAAACCTTCCTCTCTTGACCATAGATTCCACCCAGTTATGACCTTAGGTCCTTGGTTGCTGGCAAGAAAACGTAAGCTAAGAATAGATTTATAATATATAATATTCTCTGCTTACCTCATAGAGCAAGGTAGTGGTATATTTATATGTAATACAAATTATTTTTAGTGATGATGAAAACAAACAGTTAGACAAATTTTTAACTGTATTATAAACTAATTCCTATAATTATAATTATTTTAATTAAGTATTTTATCATTAGAATGTTGCAGAGGGATATTTAGATTTGTGCCAACAGATTCTATACTTCCAGAGTCATTTTAATCTTAGATATTTATACTATTCATATTAACATTTATTTTGTAGATGTATTTATATACTTATTAAAATATGTTATGTGTATTCAGACCATTTACTGTATTACTTTTCTTGATTGCATTAATTATATTTTAAATTCTGGATTCTCTCAAGACAATGTGCAAAATAAACAGTTGGTGACTGGAGTGACATGGAAATTTGTAAATAGACAGAGATATCGACTCTCATTATAGGAAAATTTTTTTGTGGGGGATGAAGCCGGACACACACTGCCCCCCGACGGTCATCGATTGATGCGCAGCCAACAGATAATTTTAATGATAATAATTTTAGACTGCTGACAGGCGATGGCGTCACGTTGACAAACGAAGTGGAGTTGGTTTTATTGTACGAGTGCCCTTCATAAGGCATTCAGTTTATTTCCTGGATAAACTGACTAATTGCCTATGTTCATGTAACTGAACACACCTTTGAAACAACATTCCACAAGTACCGTAGTAGGACTTTGTTTCAATACTTGGATTTCGGCATCTTTGAAAATAATATAATACCGAATACAGTACTTCCAAGATATAAATGCTCTGACAATGCAGGAAATGGTTTATCACCACCAGTTGAAAACCCCAAGCTGTTTTCCCTTGCCATTCAATGTTTGTGTTTTTAAACCATGAAATTTCCTTTTTCTTACATTTGAACACTTGAAAATAAGACAAATATTAGTCATGTATTAAGCTTCAAGAATAAATTTATTCAATCCATAATACAAAAGAAACGAACTGATTACAGTATCAATTAGTTTTTGTGACGTCTGTGCATGCTATTTCTCATAACATGTGGGAAAATCACAAGTATTTGTGACATGAAACGTTACAGAGCTCAAGTTAGCAACATCATTAGGATTATCCTTTACAAAGAGTATACAAAGAAAATAACATACCAAAGTTAATAAAATTTATTATACAAAAGAATGGGTTTTAAATATATTTTTAGTTGGACTACCACAAAAATTATTACAAATTATTAACTGCTAAACTTTTTCCTCTTGCTGTTAAAGCAATAGTAATACTAATTCCAAAAATATTTAAATATTAAAATTAAAATTATACAGTTAACTTTCAATTCAATGAGTATTTATATAGTGCTGGTATCCATGCTTATGGCACTAATACATTCCTTGCACAGTTAATTTGTTCATGTATTTCTCGTTAAAATTATGTATATAAATTTTTCTAATAAAGGTTGTAATTCAGTGTATTGCAAGAACTTGTTCATTATGAATACCTGGTTAAAATAATGTTTAATAAAGGATTGTTCTCTTTATAAAATATTCTAATAATGGCTGTATTAAATTTAAAGCAATTGCATAAGCTTGTGTGATTTATAATTATGCAAATGCACTCTTCGATGGAGAGTAGCAACCTACAGTAACCCCTCCACCCAAAAAAAAAAAAAATTAAATTAAAAAATAACAACTGTTTCAATTCTCCATCACAACAGACTTTTCTAGGCCCTCTTGATTTATAATTTTGTATCAATATATACACACAGAAGGCATTGCATGATTGTTAAGGCAAATTATCTAGGCCTAGCTCGCTCCTCTTTATGCCTTAGTGCTAAAAACTAGCGTCAGGAACTGTTCATACGAAATGTTGATCCAGCCATTTTGGTTGGTGTCGTACATACGGAAGGAACTGGTCAAGGTCTGAAACGAAAGAAGCAAATATGACAATTATTACTTACAGGTGACAATTCTTGGATCCTGTAAATGTTCCAATTAGTGCCTTGACGCTTATAAACATTTTGGAGGCTTCAGTGCGTATTCAAGAGTGGCACAAATTATTGTAGTACTAAATAAAATGGTAGCATGCATTTTGTACAAGCAGTCTAATTGAATGGGGAGGGGCAGGGTAAAGGCAGGAGAATAACCCTTAACTCGCATCATCATTGTGCTGAATTGCGTATGGGTGTGGTCCGTGAATACCTAGTGGCCGTAAAGAGGTCCTTATAGTAACTACATTTTCATATCCTTGCACAACGACAGGGGCTGAAATCCAGAGCATCGGGGTAACTACTACTCTTCCGAAAGATGCAATGGGTTCTTTAAAGTGCACACAAGCCAGATGTGTACACTGGACCTCCATTTTAAGTCCTTATCCGAGAAGACTTGGTTCTACCAACCGAACTATGGCTAGGAGCTGCTGGAATCAGCACCGATATTAAGGCTATAGTTAGCGGCGCCCATGCCTTATTGCTAGGCCACTTGACTCGCCCGTAATTTGAATACATCTCAAATAATAAAACACTTATTTGTATCATAGAGGTTGTTACATTACTCCGTTGTTTGCATATTGGTTAAAAGTACCTTTCAGATTCTGAGGTTGAGTTTACCGTAGCTTTCGCTGTCCTCTCTCTGTGGTGCTTAATTGAGAGAGCGCCACTTATGGGGAAAATAAAAATCGCATTCTGAGCAGCCCTTGAAAGAAATGCTTATTGGAACATTTACAGTAAATTATTCTCTTGATTTCATATCGATCTACATTGTATTTCCTAACATTAATGTACAAAACATGGAACTGAATAACCTCACATTAATGTTTTTCATGCTGTTTTAGTCTACACTTCTATATATTTGCAGGAATTTTATGACCAACAACTGAATATGCTAGCATGCTAAGTAATTTAAATATAACATCACTTTCTCCATCCACTAACATAAGAAGCTACATATGCGTAATTATAATGCATCCGTTGTATTAAAATTATTGCAGTTGGTATCTAATGTATCTAGCTTGTATAAGTTGCCAGTGTCATTAAAATAAAATTCTAAAGATGGGAAAAAGAAGAAAAAGAAGGAGGTGGGAGAGTAGGAGAAAATGATTATAGTTTTTAATATTCTTTATTAATACCTTCGCCTCTCCGAAGGAGAGGTGAAGAGTATACAATAACACATGTCTGTGTGTTTTTCTTTCAGGGTGCATAACTCAAAACTACTGGACCGCTTAACTTCAAATTTTCACACATTGACAATGTTAAATGCATCTCGATCCCCCTCAAATGTGTTAGGAAGAAGCAGATTTTAGCTAATTCGAGCACATTGTCTGGCTTCATTTGGCTGGGTCAAGCCAACTCGAGTTGATAGACCATGTGCCAGAGTAATGAGTTTGTCAAATTTTGGCTGGCGGATTGGAAGCAGTCTGGCTAGCGTGCAAACTCGTCAGATTGATGGGCTTGCCACACAAGGCCTATGATGCTAGGCCTCGTTAATTTTGGCTAGGCAGAGCCAACTCGAGTGGATAAACCGTGGGCCATTATTTTTTCAGTACATAGATATGGCACAACAGGGCAAGGGTTTGTAATCTCAGATTATCCTGTCAAGTCTGTAAACATTTAGCGACCCTGACCTCTGCCAACATGCTCCTTGTTAATTTATCTGAACAAACAAACAAACAAAAACTGCATGCGGAAAAACTATTAAGTAAATAGAATCAGTGTGTTAGGAAAGATTCTTTATACCTGTTTAGCAAAACTTATTGCATGTCAAAAACTTGATTTTGACAAACATAAAATCTTTACTTTTTCTTAAAGCATTTTATCAATCCAACTACTAAACTTCTTACAACAATCTCAACAAACCAAACGAAAGGATATTAAACAAGGGTCAAAGAGTACCTTCTTTAACTCACAATTTAAAAAAAATCAATATAATTAAATATTTAGTCTTTTGGCCTAGTTATGCAAAACCATTCTGCAAAATGGGAAAACTTTGTTAATCCATCTAAAACATAAATGCTGAACACAGGTATAAAAACACAGACACAAAAGAAAATTAAGTTAAGAAAATGATTGCAATGAGCAAGCAGGAAAAGAATGAAGTGATTGGATGTGTATACCATGAAGAAATCTCTGCTATGACTTGACACTAAAGACCATGGTGAGAAATTGCTCAAACCCGATGTATATCCAGCCATCTTGGTCGTGGTCATGGTAACGGAAAGCATTTGTTAAGCTCTAGCTCAATACAATAAAGAATAGAAAAAGTGCATAATACAAATAATGGGAAATTTCACACATAATACATAGGAAACAGACACCACAGAAAATAGACATCCGTGTACTAAAACCACACAAATCAACTCACAGTGAATGAAAATTGAGGCTTGTTACATAACATTGTTTCATTAATGTATATAGCCTGGGATGGACGATTCAATTATTTCCGAGGTAAATCCCCAAAAGAAAACTGGCATATATCAGTTCAGTAGAAGTAGAAGTAGAAGTGGTTTGACGCAGCGGGTGCGATTTGGTTTCCCAACCTTGAAGTCAGGGTTTCAATCCCTCGCTGTGTATTTCTGGTGTCCTTGAGCAAGACACTTTATCTGCATTGCTTCTCTCCACCCAGGAGTCTAGTCTAAATGGGTACCTGGTGCAGTTGCCTGCTCCTGCGCTGATTTCCAGCAGCAACACTTAAACATGTGGACCCAATGACCAGGGAAAAGAACTGCGCATACCACATGGGATAGGTGCATTATTAATGCCCGTACCAGTACCAGTTCAATCAGGTAAGTATTCACAAAATAAACACGGTTACAGACGAGTATAGAGGTCTCTATTTTAATTCTATTTTATTCTTTCATTGTCAATATGTTTAATCTATTTACCTGTATGACAACGCAGCACTGGATGAAGTCATCAAACGCGATGACACCTCGCCCAGATCTGTCAAACTTTCGGATTAAGATGTCATAAAATCGATCAGACAAACGATAACCTATGAGAAAATATGGTAAGCAATCGACAGGTTCAATGCACGGATCTGTATTTGTGACTAAATATAACTTTAATTTTAGTTTGTTAGCTTGTAGCTGTTATAAGCCAACGATAAGTGATCAAGAACTGAAATACCCTAAATACCTGAATAAGCACTGCACTGAAGCCTCTAATCATGGACCTATTAATAGGTCCATGCTCTAATGTTGCAGCACTTATTCAAGGATTTACGGTCAATGGTTAACATTTGAACATGAAGGTATATCAAAGATTTATTATTGACAGCTGTAAATAATAATGAAACCTATCTCAAGATAATTAATATATCAGCATGTATCAAATGTAAAATATTGTATAACACTTTTAGATGGTTATCCCAGATAATAAATTTGACTCTGTTTCTCTAGTTTGTATTTGTTGCTTTTTCATGTGTGACATCGAACAAACAACTAAATCAAATGTACCATTACACATAACATAATCTTGATAACATAATATTATAACAGTATTTATGTTATGATCTGCTTAAACCAAGCCTCTTAAAGGAACCATAACACTTTATTATAATATTAGCTGTATCATCCTTGCATTCTTACCAAAATTCGTCAGGGCCTGTTTCAATTCATTTTTATCAATAGACCCTGAGTTGTCTTTGTCGTAACTACGAAATGCTGCTTGCCAATCTGTCACATACTTCCACAGACTTCCAAATTCTTGAAAATTAATAGTACCGTTATTATCCCTGTCAAACATTCCAATCATCAAACGAACAGTCTCAGGATTAAAGGGGGTCCACGTTCCTAGAAAATAAAATGAGAAAAAAAAACAATAGTTGTAGATTATTGGAGTTGACACACCACATTGTGGTTATAGAAAAAGATTGAAAATCATGCGACAATATTGAAGCTTGCTGGTTGCTTTCAGCCTAGCGTGCCTTGCATCAGCGGACAATCAGTAAATTAATTCGCACTCAATGTAACCCATGCCTGACTCAATCCCAGTTTGCTAATTGCTAACAGAATTCTAAGCGGATTGTCATTGAAAATGGTTGAAAAACGTGTGTTAAGCACCATCGTGTGGCATTTCATTGGGCGACGTCAGTTTTAGTTTTGAAATTAAAGAGCTAATTATGAGCGGAATATATTTTTTCCCAAATTCCTGATTGCCTAGGCTTACCATTTGAAAGAGCCTGCTGCAGTTCATTCACAGAGATAGCTCCACTTCTGTCTTTGTCTACTCTATAAAAAGAAAATAAATTTTAAGCATTATTATTGTTTTATTTTATTTTTTTTTTTTACATTCAAACTTCACATGGTACATTTACATTTTCTCTCCATTTCAATGCCGGCAGGAATGGGTTTTCCCATATAACTAATTACAGGCGTTACAGGGAAACAGTATACTGTACCATAGTTACCAACTGTATCGCCTCGTGCGGGATGGTCCCGCATTTCAAAGTGATTTTGGATGAAACACGCATTTTGCAGAAACACATGCGTGATCAGATAAACTAAATAAGAAATTTTGCCTCATCTTTCTTAGAAAACTGAATGTAAAAAATATGGAAGAGAGTAATAAACTGCACTGGCCATGGGGCAATATTGGTATAGGCCTTTTTCACACTGCGGTAGACATCTTCAATCGATGACAAACAGTACTGAGCAGCGAAGCGTAACCAATAGAAATAACATAGCATTTCGACCATATTTTGGGAGGTCATGTTACTTAAAAAATCATAAATCCTTAAAGGAGGGCCATATCAACATAATTTTTTCTTTAAAATGTTCGCAAAGGATATATCTAAGTACTGTATGAGTAACAAAAAATTAAAATTTGTTTAGTCTGTCAAAACTTAATTGAAATAATAGCAACACGCACTATACAAAATCGGTCTTCTATTTTCCAGTTAAGTTTTGACAGACTAAGCAAATTTTTTTTTATTCATACGGTACATAGATATATCCTTTGTGAACATTTTAAAGAAAAAAATATGTTGATACGACCTCCCGTTAAGGATATATGAATTTTTGAGTATACAATAACATGACCTCCGAAAATATGGCCGAAAGTCGAAACGCTATGTATGTTATTTCTGTTGGTTACACTTCGCTGCTCAGCACTGTTTGTCATCGATCGAAGATGTCTACCACAGCGTGAAAAAAAGGCGTATTTAGGACCTTAAACTTGACCCACAATGTTCGTTTTTTTTTCTCTTTTTCTAGGCCTAGCCTGTGTTTCACCAAATATTTCCCCGCCTCTCAAAGCGATCAAATTGACCTATCACTGCCGGTACGCTTGCTGCCATTGCCAATTTGTGGGCGTGTAGGGCCTAGGCCTAGCCAAGGACGTACATATAGGCTCCCTTCTTATTTAGAGCTAACAAACCTAGACCTACACGATTTTAATTGAAATAAAGAAAATATCCAAAAGTGGTCTTACTTCTGAAATATTCCCCAGAGATCAACACCTCCTGGTTGTGGAGGAGGCTGTTGTTGATGATGGTAATGTTGCTGCTGATAAGGATTGTTATACGCCATGTTGCTTTGACCTTATTAAAGTATATTATGGAACGCCATCAGTACATTGCAAATTATAATATTTTTAATTTTTATATTATAGGCGCGGCAGCCGATGAATACTGTACCATCTGAGTACGCGTTACCATTCCTTTAAATTAACACATACACAAGATGCTCTACATAGTCTCTTTTTCGGGCTTATGTTGTTTTTTTTTGTCATTTTTGCCATAGAGAAACATCCTGTCACTTGAGAATCGAACCCGGGACTGGCTATGGAGGCAAGCGTCATCATAACGAGCAGCATCTCCACTATTACTCTAGTTAGTAGTTCCCAGAGAGAGAGAGAGAGAGACTTCTACTATATCCACCTTCCGCACTTGCCAGTTTTTTAGGAGACTGTGTTGGGCCTTTAGTACATCGAAGTTATAGACTACGGTAGGTCTAAAAATGAGGCTGTGCAGTATATCACAAGACATTCGTCGGTAACAATGAACCAGTTAGTCGCCATTAGGATAAGTTTAATCGTCGCGAATTCATTTAATTTAATTCGAAACCGTCGATTTTCAGCTGTTTTCGCTATTTTTCGCACATTTCTCTTCATATCTTTACTTCTACTTGTCGGATTTTCGCCATTGTTGTTTTATTCTATTCAAAATTTAATAAAAGTTATAGTAAACTTAATTTTAATCCATAAGATTGCCAAATCTCGTCGGACCTTTAATTTTGTAACCGTGGTTTTCCAAAATTTTCCGTGTAAAACCTGCGGTTTTAGCAGAAATGTGGCGAACCGCCCGCTGATATTAGGCCGATTTTCGGCATTGTTGTGGCAACACGTAGCTTTATTTATAGGCTACAACATATGTACAAATCAATTTGATTGGTTAATAAACGACGTCGGACTTTTTATTTATGTAAGAATCAACCAGTAGCAAGTCAGTTTAGAAGCCAATGCTTTAGAATAGCGAATGAGTATTCGACCGTATTTTCGAGCAGAAACAGCTAAGCTTTGGAGTTAAAATTTAGAATGTTAATTGCATTATCTTGAAATATTATTTTGATTTTTAGTTTGTGCATGTGTAGATGAACGTATAGATATATTTTTTAATGTATTTACATAACAAATATAGTAGTTATGACAGTTTATAAATGACGATATTCTGCTAGGCCCACGTATTCTCTTCGGCGAAACTCCGGTTTCAGATCTGATAATCAGACCATACCATTTTCAATGGGTCATGCAAGTGCATGGTAGAATCATCTGTAATAGGCACATTTCTACAATGTTAAAAAAATGTATTCCTAAAGAAGTATAATATTAATATTACCTTTCTGTTTATTTTTAAGTACTATGAGCCTGCACCTACAACTTTGTCTACATTCACATAAACTAAATACCCCTATTTTACCATTGGTACATTTCGCATGCTTCAACGACCAGCCATTGAATTCGCTTCGACGCGTAAGGGGATTATCAAACCCTACGCAAGGGCAATTTTGACCAACTGGGTGATCAAACTTATCCTAATACAGAGCCCCCCCCCCTTTTTTTTTTCGTGGCGCTGAGGCCATCCCGTAGTTACCAAAAAGTGAGAGATTTGAAATGCGTGACCAACCCGGAGACAGCTATGGCCCCCAGGGGGTCCAGGGGCGGAGTCCGGTGGGGCCCGGGTTTCAGTTACATTAACGTTTGGTTGTGCCAAGGTAATTCGACAATAGGACGCACATCTCCGCTCTCGAACATAGCGCGTGCGTATAATCCTTTGATCTTTACTACTGTGGCATCGACAATCCGATACTAGTTCGTGTACGGCCGTGCGTGCCATACGTTTTATGGTGTTAGTTACTATTTTATTAATTTTGGGTACTTCGCAATGTCTGTTACATCTGATTTCTTTTGACCACGAGCTTGTTAAATGCTTCTATAAACTGCAATTTAATTTGTGAAAATTAACCAAGTAAACGAAAAGTTATAGCAATTGAAAATTTACAAATTTTATAAAATTTCATGTTCTTATGTAACATTAGACTGTCATTTTGACAATGTTGGACTAAGGTGCACAAAGCGAACATTTGAATCAGACCACCCGATTGCCTAAAAACTATAACTAAAAGTGCACAAATTATTCAATTACTGATTATCACGCTGATGTGTGCGCTATACCCTCTCCAGGTATTGTGCCAGTACAAGCATTGGCAGCGAATGGGTGATGAAAGAGCGCTGTTACGTTGATGTAACAATAAAAGCACTGATGGCGTTCCATAGTGTCAATCAGTACTCAAAAAAAAAAAAAAAACAAGAGGTAAAGCCTCAAACAAGATGGTTGCTAGGCCTGGCACTGGTCACTTGTCGAAATCTTAATGTAAACAAATTCTATAAAGGTTTGTATCATTTGGACAACTTTATATATGATCTGTAAATCAAAATTTTTTGTCCTTCTCAATGGGTATTCCACAAATTGGTTGCTACTTTTTTAGGCCTCCTCTAACTAATCTGGTACATCTGCAGACGATCGGGAGCGTTCAACAACCGTCTCATCATTCTCACTGCTCAGTTGGATCAGTGGCCTAGGCCTAGGCTAGAGTAGGCCAGACATATTCAATATGTTTGCTGTTTTGTTGATAGTTCGAGCAGCTTGTACATTTTGAGAACTTTACAAGGATTTCTTTGCACAAATTGGAAATTGTGCAACACATGCTCTGGTGCGCCACCCCCCCCCCTTAAACAAAATAAACACTTGCAATCCCCTCCACAGCCCTCCACCAGTCCCATTGAAAATTCTTTAATTGATGTAAAGAAAGTTATGTTCACAAATCACCTTTATTCATTTTATTTTGTGAGCTAGTTAACCCTCATTCACCTTCACACCACCCCTTCCCCATTTCTCCATTGATTTGCACATTTTGATCTTATTCTAAACCACAATAATTTTATTTTATGGATGAGTGCCCATGTTAGTGGCTGTCTCTTATACACATCTAGATGTGTATTGGATAAACATGGATCTATGTGTTGATGAGGAGAGGGGTGGAGCGAGTACATGAAGAAGTTTTTGTGTAATTTTTTTAAATTGTATATTTTTCGTTAATGAGTAAATAGTATTTAATATAACATAATTGGGGCTACCCATCAAAAAGCGCAATTTGAAAATACTTTTAAAAATGTTTATTTAGCTCATCGTTTGAGTGCCTTCACAGCTCACCAAATCTTGTCCACGCCTTGCCTTTGATGTTCTTCACAAAATCTTCTAACTCTTCCGAAATTTTACACAATATGATATGGGCAAGGTACACTCCTGTTGCATCTTATCTTTGGAATCTTTCATTAGGTCATCTACGTATTTTAAACCTGCACTTAAAACTCATCTTTTTAACAGCTTACCTTAACATAAACTGCACCTCATCTTTAAAATTGGCGCATTTACAAGTTTTTATTTTGTTATTATTAATCAAGTTTATCTCTATCTTTAGATAGTAGTACGGTATTGCAGATTTTCAACTTAAGTCAGTCATTAAATGGCTGAAGAATCAGAAAGATGAATCGACATGCGAGATCCGGTAGTGCTGGCATTGATAGTAGGGCATTCAGGGAAGCTATAGCCAGAATGCGACAGGAGGTGCTAGAAAGTAGAGCTGAAACTCAGAGAGTTAAGGACCAACTCAACTGTTTGATATTGCTTATAAAGCGGTATGGAAAAATGTTAAATTCTTCTTGTATTTATTTAATGGTCTATTTTTGTGAATACTGTACTGTACTTACAGTACCAGGATACACCGATAAATGGCTAAGTTATGCACATGTCATGCCAGTTAACCTTTCCACTAAGCCCTGCCCCTGGGATGCCATTGCTAAGGTCCTCCAAATCGGCAGTGTAAAAACATATATGCAAACACATACATTTGTGGGACTGCTTGTGAGTTTGTCAGGCATGCCCATATACCTGCCACTGTTCTGATTGGTCAGTTGTTAAGTTGATTGACATTCCAGAAAGGTTTATTATACTTTCCATCCCATAATAATAATAATAATAATAATAATAATAATAGATGGATTTATAAGCGCAAATAAACGATGTCTCTATGCGCTCTGGACTAGATGTTGCACTTTTTCATAACTTTCTCCTCCGCTGAGGGTCACTTTATGTCCTCTGCAGCCTGTAAACAGGCGTACTTTCATCTGACTTGTTCCACCACCAGAACTATAGGAGCAAGCCGACCGCGAACCTGTGCGGATATTGTTGGCTAATCTATGATCACGGTGCCCCTGCCTTAACCACTCGGCCCTTTAGCTCGCTCATGACATACGCATACATACACATGCAAACACGTGGGAGCAAAACATGTACAGTATGATTGTCTTTTTTTGGAATGTGAAAGTATGAAAAATGCGAGTTATGCTATTGTTAATGTTATTGTGTTGAAAAAAAAAATATAGATCATGGAATGGAGACAAAGCCGCAACCGTGCATGTTTCAAATATTGTGGGTAAGATGTTTTTTTTATGTTTCCATTAATGCCATGTGAAACTCAAACCATGTGTAAAAGAATAAATTAAAAAAAAAAAAAAAATTGGTGCCAGCAATTCAAATAATTTAATCAGCTTCATAAGCTAAATGCAGGCATATATCTTAATTTTTGAATTTGTGATTATAGATTGTGATGATATTGTTATTGATGATAATAATAAATATTTAAGAAAAACATATCATTATCATCATCAGAATCAAAGTTATATCATAATCATCAATAATATTATTGTTATTATTTCATAGGTATGGCCCCTCCAATGTTGCTAATGGAAGAACCTGTTAATGAGCAGAATGAAAAATATGTTCCAGGAAAGGTAGTAACCATCCCATCCCATACTTCATATATTTAAATATCCCCTCATTTCAGCATACTATAGATCTCTGATTTTAGGTGTAGTTATGAAGTGGAGGGCGGACTATATGGTGTAACTAATGAGTACCACAAGATTGGCTAATCAATCAAACCTATATTACCGTATTTATTTGAATAAACATCCCATGCAATTATTATTGATTAGGGTTTCTGAAGGGGGTTTATTTGAGGGAGTGTTTATTCCAAAAGAGGCTCTTGAGGGGGGGCGTTTATTCGAGTAAATACGGTATTACGGTCAACAAAACACATATATCTCAGACAAAATTTTGTTGATTGATGCATATCTAATGCATTTTAAAATGTTTTTTGTGTACATTTGCAGTATATGTATATATTTATAATTCTGTTTCAATTCTGTAAGTGGCAACATACAAAATAAAATAAAATATACAGTAATCACACAAATGAGATATGCTAGTTGGATATCTCATCCGTTTTTTGTTTCTTTTTGTCAAGCTTTGATCAGCGCATCAAAGCCATCCCAAATTCGGACGGCTTTAATGCGGTATACGGTATATAGATTTTACAGAAGTAGCATATCTAAGAGCATAGCCATTAGTGTTGCTTCTTATTTCAGTCAAGAGCGTATAATCACTGGGCAATGCTTACGCTAGGCCTCCTCAATCAACATTACAAACATCTAGAGGTTCATGCTCTGGCTAGGGCCAAGGCAAGGCTCGAGAGTAGGCAGAGCTACCTAGAAGAGCAGCTAGCCTACCATCGTGACTTGGTTCTTCAGACAAAGTCGATGTCCTTTTCTGTTCCAGTAAACAGTGGAAATTTCTTTGTAACAGAACAGGTATGTAAATTTGAATATTATTTGTAGATTTGTATAATATTAGATCACAAAAATTTAATAAATCTTTCCCAATTACAAATGATTTTATTATGAGTTTTGTAAATAATAATTTAGTTATAAAATTTTAAATTACTCTAGTAATTTACTGTATTTATTCAAATAAATGAGTCCAAATGAGACTCTAGAGTCTTATTTGGAATAAACGCCTCCCTTGAATAAACACCCCGAGGCGTTTATTTTTTCCTGGTATAAACGTCCCCCAAATGACTGTAGACAAATCTAATGCAGTAGAATTACATTATTCCTAACATGGTTGAAAACAATAAGTCTTTATGAATAATAACACATTTTGACAGTGATTATGTGTTGCAGTTCCATATTTATAGTGAAATTAAGAGCATATTTCAGTGTAATTTTATAGTGTAATTATATGTATTTATTTTACACCAAAAAAAATAAGCACCTTTCTCAAATAGATGCCTCCTCTGAGTAAACATCCCCTCAAGAACCCTTCTTAACAAAGACACCCCGGAGTGTTTATTTGAATAAATATGGTAGATAAAGCAATTGTACCAAATAGATATCATTGTAATTTGTGGTAGGCATACACAGTTTGATTTTAAACCAATCACAACATAACTTTCATTGTATTTGCCATTGTGTATTAAGTTTGAGGATTTCAGTAGTTAACGCAGTGTGTTATTATTAGAATAGTAAGTCATAATAATATAAAAATACCTTTTTAGGTGGGTCACTGTTAGAGCATGAGTCACCACAGGGTTTTCGGTAACTGGTTGTTATGCACTTTTGATTTTCTAGAAGGAACACAAAAATGGCAAGTTGGCAGTACTAAGCAAAGATAAAAGACCTGTGTCTGGAAAATCCACTTTCCATGTTACTAGTACTGAAACACAGAAGGAAGCAAGTCCAAATGATATGCTGGATATAATACTGGACACTAGCTCAAGAACAAAAACATTCTGCAAAGTAATAATAATAATATTATTTGAAAAACAACATGCTCGATATAATTTGTATTTTATGGCGAAGGCTGTTTGGCATAGCAGTTTCTATACTGCTTATGAAAACCTACAGTATACTTTGTTGGTGTCTGATGATGTGTAAGACAAAACAGTATATATAGTGCCCTGTATGTAATAATCATTAAATGTAGCACCATCTGTGTTATTTTTTTTATTGTAGTGGAACTGCTATAGATTACAGTCGTTGGTCGGTATACTGTAGCTTCGCTATAAAGAAATTTATATTGACAAATTCACTTCATTTTTATGAATTTTAGAGTATAATCGGCCTATACATTTTATAAAACATTTTTATGATGCCGAGATAATACAACTTAGACGTAAAAAGTGGATGCTCATGCCTGAGACTCGCGCATTATGCGTGAGAGTTTGCAGGTGTACTACCTCAACATTTTCCCATCCTGTTATTAACCATACCCAATGTTGAATAACCTCAGTGATCTGGTGAGAACTGGTGTTCCAACATAGTACGTGTATAGCTGAAAACTACTTAAAATTACTTACTTTGTGTATTTACATTGCTTTCAACTGAGAACCAGACATTTTTTACTTGTTAATTATTACCAGATGTAACACATGACTGCCTAGCCAGCTACTGCCTAGCAAAGCAGTGGCTGAGCTGACTGTAAAGGCATCTTTTCAGTCTAAAACATTGTAGTCTAAGTTGAGTGTCGCTACACTGCGTCCCCAGGGACCCAGTCCAAATTTCCACAGTGTATTTACATTTGAGGACAAATAAAGATTTAAAAAAAAAAAAAAAAAAAAAAATTTTAATACCAAAGATACAGGTAGATGTAAGTATGGTAGGCATACACTTACTTTGTAACCATTTTATTTTTCTTTCAGCCCGGCCTGTTTGATGCTAGCCAAGTGGTTGGTGACCGCCCAAAGCCAAAGCGACCGGTAAGTGGACAGCAGCAAAGGAAGGCTGACAGTACAAGAGCAAGACCATCAAGTGCAGGTAACAGTTTAGAGTGTGGCTAGTATCATTATCAATTGACCTTCAACTGATTCAAACTAAAAATTTGGACTTTGTTATAGTTGAGTATAAGTGAGATGAGGCTATTGCAGGGGTAGATTTAGAAAGTTAAAAAAAAGAAAAAGAAATTACTGATCGCCCAAAACGCCTCAAATGTTATTTCCGGGCACCTAGAAAACTAAAATTTGCTGAGGGTAGTTTTGTCTCTTGATCGTACCCCCTTCCCTTTAGACACCTCTAGATCTGCCCCTGGGCTATCGGCAGATAATGGATGCATGGCTGTTTTCTTTGTTTAAAAGTCAAGTGTTATGGGGCTGTCTGATAATATTCGTATCTTTTGCTTATAATGTAATTATGTTAATTTATTCAATAAAGATTGATTCCCTACACAGATAACTAATTGCTTATCAAACTTTTCTGTTCCTAGTTGTAACAAAGGGTGAGCGACCACTGAAGTCAGAGACAACTCGACCTGTTTCTACTGGAATATTCAAAGGTCAAAGAGCTAAATCAGCAAAGGTCAGAGGCCATGAATCCAATAACACCAAGACACTACATTCTTTAATTAATCCTACAATGTCAAAGGTGAAATTTGACAAAAAAAATATACATCATAAGGACTCCATATCGGACGATTTGAGGAAAATGGAAATTATGGAAGAAGAATTTACGAAGACTACTAAATTATTACAAGAAAAACTTGGTATACAGGGGGGTGGTATCATTTGAGGTTTAGACATAGAGTTATAATAATTTAAGAAAATGATATTTATGTAATGCCTACCCAAAATATGATGCCACATGATAAAGCTGTCTAAAGTGCAAGTTTTCCATATATGGGTGTGATATGACATTGTCATGCCTATATATGGGCAATTCATATATTTTTCACCAACACCTTGACACCTTAAAGTTGACATATACTAGAGTGCTAACTAAGCAAATAAGACTAAGTAACATTTGTGTATTTTTGCCTGCAAAAGGGATTTGTCTTCCACAATTTGTCATGAAAGCCAAAGGAACTTTTACTTGTGAAACATTTTAACCTGATGTGTCAGTTTGTCACCAGTCACCAGTTTTATTATTTGTAATAAAGCTCTCAGTTCATGCATTTAAAGTGGCCATTTTCATGGTTAAGGAATGTAAAGCTTAATCCATCCATTTACAAATATTTATATTTATTTTTTTCATTATATGTGTTGTAGGTTCAAGTAGATTTTCACGATAAAATATACATTTACTGCACATTGTAATGTGTTGTCAACAAGACATGTCAGGTTTAATTGTTTGCATGTAGTGTAAGTCAGTTTTAGAAACACCTGGTTTTTGGTTTGTGTATTTATTGGAAAGAGATAATAGAGAAGATGGTACATAGACAAGGTGGTAAACTGAAGGGGGCACAAATGTCAGGATTTAGGGAGGTGGCATGCCAACCCCGATTCCCTTTTTGGAAAGTAAAAATAAAAAAAGAAATTATTGATTGCCCAAAATGCCTTGGAGGTTATTTTTAATTTCTTTCCGGGCATCTAAAAAAAAAGAAATTCCCAGGGGCCCCCTAAGGTAGTGGTGTCTCTCGATAGACCCCCTTTCGGACATCTCTGCATCCACCCCTCTCCTAACAGGTGCTGACTGTCATTTTATCTTAATGAAAAAAACCTGTGATATCCATCCTAGTACTACTGTATTGAGAAAACAAACAAATTGTTTCATTTCAAAGTGTAGACAAATATTCCATCCAAATTAGCAGGCTGTTAAGTATTTTGTAACAAATGAAATGTAGTGTTAAATAGTCAGTGTGCGCATAATTTACATGATTAGTATTATTTCTTTTTACTTTTTGTACATGGTTCCAGAAAACCTGTAGACTTGGATATACCTGCATTGATGGTGCAGCAACTCCAATGTTGGTCTTGGATTACTAAGAGTTGCCCAGCCCCACCATGGTATTTTCTTTGGGTAACAAGTGAGGTAACACATGGGATTTTTACTGTTCCTAGTGAATGGGTTGATATTATGAAGTGATTTGAGTATTTGTCCAGACTACTGTATCTCAGCTTCCCTATAACTGAGCAAAATGTTATGCCTATGGCACCTCTAGGTGGCTAGAAATGGCACTCTCTTAGATTTATATGTACTGTATTTTTCTTTTTTCTAATTTTTAATAATAAAAAAAAAATTAAAGGAGGGATGGGGAAACGAACCGTTCATTTCACTGTTACCTGATTACCCCCCAATCTTCCCCAGCTACCCGGCAACTGCTTATAACTATCAGAATGGCCTAATCCTGTTAAAGCAATTTCATACTTCTATATACAGCAATTGAATAAATTTAACATTTAACCTTGGTGGGGAACATGGGGATGGCGACCTTCATGCCCACTGGACAGTAGATATACCACTTGGTTTGAAGTAGCATAATCCAGTATCGTCTGTATTTTATAAAACGAAAGTAGTCGAACATTAAAATTCCAATATATCAGTTAAACTTGCCTAAGTCGAATAATTTTTTAAGTCGATCTTATTTTACATGCCAAATTGTTGTGTTTTCCATTAATTAACGATCTGTAAGTTGAGTTTTATCAATTTTAACAATTTTTCAATGCCATTTTGGATTGGACTTCAACCTCTTTGCGCTTTACATTAACAGCAAATGCCGGATCAGAATTAAAAGAAAAGATGATGGGAAATGAGCGAAAATCTTCCTTTTTACACAACCAAATCAAAATCAGAAATGTATCAAAATAATAACTGGTTAATTTTATGGTTATCAACAAAATGTATCACAACCAAATATAATTTTAAAACATTTTAATAAATATCAGGTTTGAGCACAGGTTTTGAATCTTGTTATTATCACAATGCAAATAAGTTAATACATTTCAAGACAGATAAAGACACATAGACTAACAAATGCATTGGAATAATTTCAAGTTCTCTGCATTTTGTCTGTGCGCAATATTTAAAATGGTACCATGAATGTGACAGATATACATAGGCCTACCATATTTATTCAAGATTGTTTTGGAGAAGGTGTTTTTGAGGGGGCGTTTATTCTAGAGAGGCTTTTATTTTTTTGGAAAATGGATATGCATACACTCAAATAAACGCCTATTAATTTCACCGTAAACTGCAGCACATAACAGACCTTTCTGGAGTGTCAATCAAACTTAACAACTGACTAATCAGAACAGCGCAATACGCGCCGTCTTACAAACACACGTGTTGTCCCACAAACGCACGTGTTCGCGTACGTTTTAACACTGCTGTCTTGTGAGACCTTAGCAACAATATCCAAGGGGCGGAGCTTAGCGGAAAGGTTCATTATCTACAAAATGTTAATACGGTTTCAAAAGGACATATTTATCCCATGCTAACAAATGTAACTCTACAGGAGTAGAACATTAATAGAATGTGTTGAGAATGATGTTGCTTCCATTAGATTTGATAACATTCATGTAGGGGCGTTTATTAGAGGAAAAATTTATTCGAGGGAGGCGTTTATTCCAAATTAGGGCCTAGGCTGTAGAGGGGGCGTTTATTCGAATAAATACGGTATTACCAAACGTCATGCTGTAACACATGTTTTCTGTGCTTTTCCTATCACTTAATGGAAGCGGCAAAGAATATGTATGTCATGGGTGCAAGTTAAATAGAACTTCAATATCGTCATCATTGCCACTGAAATGTTGCATTATTGTCATGTATGTATTGATCATATCGGCTCTGAAAATTGCATTCTGCCGTGGACGCTACACAATCATTTTTGATTGATTGATAGATAGATCAATGCAATTATTTCACATGATTTCAAAATCAATTTTACATTGAAATTGAAGGCTAGTCAAAACTTCAAATATATCTTTATATAATGTGTGTGCCAGGCCTATTTGTTAAGACAACGGTATGGTATTGGATCGTAAGAGTCATCTATCGAATCAGGTCAACGTGAGGTAAAAATAGAACGCATGAATGTATACTTAAGTCTATAATCAATAGGCGGAATTATTGTTGTTGCTTTATTTAATAAAGCAACAACATCCTAAAAATAATAAATATGCCTTGGGTCACAAGTTTTCAATTGATTGAGAAAGTTATTTTTATTTCAAGGTTATATGAAGTTATTAAAAATTTAATTAAACTCGTTTAATGGTGGTGGGACTGGTGTGGTTATACACTCTATCTCCATGAAGTTTAAATCTTGTGGCTGGCCCTTAAGGGGAAGAGTAGCGGCTCTACATGTTGTCAACTGCTCTTTCCAGGCATCAAGTTGCCAAAAATGTGGTTCGCCAACCATGGTTTTTTAAGCGCCTCTTCCATTCCGTTCCTATTTAAGTGTACTAAAATATAAATGATTATAAAAATCAAATCAAATCATTTATTGACTCTATACAGACACCATTTACACCAGCGGCACTCAGGAGGTCCGTCAATCATAACAAATAATTTAAAAGAAAACAACTTAACTAGAAAAATATATATATTCTTTATTCAGCAAATATATACATATACACACACATATAATTATATGTATATATATATATATATATATATATATATATATATATAATGCTGTTGTGTTAATTGAGACTTTATAAAGTATAATATCACATAAGGTTAAGCAACAACCACTTTCCCTGGCCCGAGGTTGGTCTCTTCGAATTATTAAGTAATAATACTCTTCGTATTATTAAGTGTAAGTCAAGATTCAAGATTGAATTTATTGTCACCTATAAAAAATATAAATGAACTTTGTATTCCTCTGATTATATAATAACACGATTTAACATACCCATCACAATAAATATAAATATAAATACTACACAAAATACAATAGCACCAAAAACTAAACAATGGAAAGTCTGAAACTGACATTGTACTTCAAAACGACAACATTTCAAAAAACCCCATTAAATGAAATAAAAAATAAGGTCTACATAGAACCAATAGCAGGTAATCAATTTTCAGAAGACAGTTATGGACCATTATGCCGAATATAATATTTTTATCACTTGAATTAGATTATAGTAATAATAATGTCAATATCTATAGCGTTGTTGTTGTCGCCTGGATTCTGGACGGGTCTGGCCCGAATCTACGTTGTGCAGAGAACGTATGACGGCCACGGATCCAGCGTTACATCGTCTTTTTATAGGAATGACTCTTCATAATAATACAGACAATAGTAAAAGTCGATCGATTTTGAGTTTAATTTCTGCACTCGGTCCTTAATTAATATAAATAAATAATACAAGTCTGCCTATGACTGTTTACGGGAGCATACATAATTTCCTTCGTCAGAGCTTGTTCATCTCTGTAATTGTAGTAACATGTTCTTCTATCGATTTGGAGTAATTTAAGAATCGACAAACTCTGTTTTCAGTTAACTGTTTGAACTCGTCTATTTCAAAATAACTCTTCACACAAACAACCAGAATGATATAGCTCAAACTGTTAATGGTTATACCACCTCCATGGTTATACTCGTGGTTATAAAATAATTATCAACTCAAAGATGAGAATGTTTCGTACAGCAACGTGTATTTTTAGTGCAATCTTTTTTTGTATGACTTTAGGTAAGTAGAAATATCAATTACAGTATTTAGCATTTCGTAATAGTTTCGCATACTAAGTATTTGGCTACTGCGAACTGCTGTAGCTACTACACTATACTACTACGCTAAAGTCCTGGCCAGACTATCAAATTTCATTTGACAAAAAACAGTTTGTATGTCCATATATAGTCATGATATGCCTATATATAGTCATGATATGCCTATATATGGTCATGGTCTGATAACATCATGACCATATTTAGGCATATCACATACAAGAAACATTTTGAGTACATTTGTTTCAAGTTTGTGGAGTTTCAACTGTTGGCTGTTGAAAGTTGGTCAAGACTGGGTAATGTTTTTTTTTTCATCTGTGGTATAGGCCTAATTGTTATGTTATATTTTCTTTATATTGAATATGATTGTTTTGTTAATTGGTTTAGAGAACACAATTACAGTATGTAAATATACTCTTGGTGGTACTGTCTGGCCGAGTAAAGAAATTTATAATATATTTCATTGTGCTAAGACAAAATACCAGTAAATGAAACTATGTTGATAATAAAGCTCGCAGTAAGTTAACATCCATTGTGTTTGGTTTATTAACGATCAAAACAGTTCTAATACTAAAATGAAATTGCGCATTAGCTACAGAAAACAATAAAACTTTACAGCTTGTGAGAATATTTGGATATTTGCCTATGCCAATATACAATGCAAGCAACAGGATTTTTTTTTTCTTAGATGTACAAAATTAATTAAGTTGGAAGAAAGAAACATTGGAATTTCAAATTTCAAACTTAAATTCGTTCAGATAAAGAAAATCGTACTTATGAAATATACGTTTTCTTAAGTTATTAGGGAGATTTCTCAACCTTACGAAAATTACAACGAATACGTCATTAACTTTGTTGTCATTCGTGTCTAAAACATTCTTGACAATATGCTGTACTAGCTGAATGTGATCCTTGATTCATGTAAAAGGCATGAATCGTCTACGTTGTAATGGATATGCTACTGTAGGGGAAGGGTTTGCTAAAAAATTGATGACGTAACCGTATTCGTTTTCGTAAACTTGTGAAAACTCCCTAATAACACCCGTTTTATCCAAATTCATCATTAGGTGGAACAGTCAATGCTCAGACGACTGCGGTTACAGTATCTGAACAACAGAAAGAAGGTAGGTTAATAACAATGATGATGATGATGATGATGGTGATGATGATGCTTATTATTATTATATTCATAATAATGATAACGATAATCCTATAAATAAAACATGCACTATTATTGAATCTCAAATTGTTATTCATTATATTTTTCTATAATATTTTATATTTATTAATATTATATATAATTGTGTTGTGATTTCAGTGAGCATACGACTTAGCGGCGGAAGTTATCCGTGGGAAGGACGGATTGAAGTATATTATCGTGGAGAATCATGTTCCTTCTGGGGCACTTGTGAAACCGTTTGGTCTTGGGGTACTGTCTGCGATGACCATTTCGATATATCGGACGCGCGAGTTGCTTGCCGTTCTTTAGGCTATCAGGATGCTCTCAGTACAGGCCATTTTGGAGATGGAAGCGGTGAAATCTGGCTTGACGACCTTGGCTGCGGAGGTGAAGAATCATATCTTTGGGACTGCTCGCATCTGGGATGGGGAAGCCATAACTGCTTTCATTTTGAAGATGTTGGTGTAGTTTGTGGTAGGTTTGAAATAACAGGTAATTGTTACACAGTAGATCCCCTATTTAGAGAGAACTTTGGGACCAAAAATAAGCGTCTACATAATGGGGGCGTCCCCTGAATAGGGTTACCGAATTTAGGGGTGTCTGAAACGAGAGGAAATAAGGAAAAAAATAAAGAAAAACTATTACACTAACAAAAATCAAATGAATTTTAGATATCATCCAATTCTCTTTAAAGATACTGTCTGCCAAAACAAAGCTTTGATGTGCTGTATCGCAAGCATAGGCTGGCCCCCTATTATTTCGCCATGTAAATCTTTTAAATTTAAAAGTATCAACTCAGCTATAAACTTTCATGCAGAAACAGATCGAAAAAACAAAAAGTTTTCACAGATTTAAAGACGTTTTTCTACATAATTCCTTAAATTAATTACCAGCCAATTTAAGGACGCAAACAATAATGGTTAATGGTTATTAATTTATAGAGCGCAAAATACAAAAAGTCTCTAAAACAAAAAAAAAAAAAAAAAAAAAAAAAAAAAAAGTCTCATACAATACGGGAATTACCAGCCAATTTAAGGACGCAAACAATACGGGAAACGTATATTTAACTGTCCGTTAATTAACGGAGGAAATCTTCTCATTCTAGTAATTAATTGTAGTAATAACTTACTTAGATGTATAAATTAGGCAATTAAAATATGAAATTAATATATATATATATATATATATATTCTTTATTCATTTATTTACAGGACTACATTCGTTGAGAGCTATGCTACGCGATGTATTATTGTCCTTTATTAAACATTGTATTTACCTTTCTTTGATGATTTATTATATATATATATATATATAGTATATATAGTATATATAGTATAGTATTAGTATAGTCATATATAATCCTTAATATATAATAATTTTATATATTATATATATAAAATGTAACATATGAAGAGTGAAATCGTTCTGCGGTAATGCTTTGTACTAATATATCAATTTTAAACGGAAGAAGAGAAATCTGTGAGTGCGAAAAAATCGCCTCAACCTGGATTCGAACCCCGGACCTTCTGCTGTATAGTTAACAGAAGAGGAATCTGACAAAGACAGAAAAAAAAAACTCAACCTCCACTTGGACACGAACACGGAGCTTTCGCATAGCTTATATGGCGAACGTCATAACCACTTGACCACAAAGGCATTGTGGTGGTTTATGAGTTCTTTTCATTCTTTTAAAATGTCTGACGTCACGATTTTGATAACGCACTATTTTCGCACGTGGCCAAACATTATACAATTTGTCTTAATATGATTTTTGTGCGGGACATACCGTGGTACACCTGTAACCCTAAGTCTTAAGTGTTGTAAGCGGTGCGCTTTGAGGTCAGAGGTCACTGACCTACCTTTTTGACCAAATTTGACTAATATCTATATTTTAGGGCACAACATTTGATAACATGCATATTAGAATTAGGCTCATTTTAAAGCTGAGGGCTGAGGGATCATAATAGTGATTATCACTAAAATTGATTTTGGTAATTATTTTGCAAAATATGGAGGAAAAACTTCATTTAAAAAAAATTTTAGGTAAAATTTCATATTTCTATTTTTATTAATTACCAATATGTTAATTACAATTACTTTAGATTTTCGTTTTTCACTAAGACTTCGAGTATGTTGAATATAAACATGACTCTTGCCATCAGTTTGATACATACGGTAATTTAGCTCTCTATGACAAGTGGATTTCGAGATAGCTTTTTTGTGATAAAAATTGAGTGAAAATCACTATTTATATTACTATTTATTATATTTAAAAAATAAATATTCTTCCATTATTCGTAGAGCAATGCCTATTACCCACGCTGATTGAATTGCCCGAAAGAGTCCTCTCTCTCAACACTTTCATAATGTCAATGTCCAGGAAAAATACATTAGTTTTCTTTAAATATGATGAGTATGCCTACTATGAAGTCCAATATTGGAAAACATAATTTTCGTTCGGTTAGTATATAATCATAGCAATTTTGATGTTTGTATATAGATATTGATGACTGTAGCTACTACTCTCCTTGCCAAAATGGTGGAGTTTGCAGCGATAGTATTGGTTCGTACACTTGTACATGTCCTATCGGCTTTGAGGGAACTGACTGTGAATGTAAGTTTGTAATGTCTGAATGTATGGCTATAATTTTCAATTTCACATTTTCATAGTTTATTATCATTAATATTATTATTGTTATTATTATTTTTATTATATTTAGATTATGATTATGATTACTACTACTACTACTACTACTACTATATTATTATTATTATTATTATTATTATTATCTTTATTATTATTATTATTATTATAATTATTATTATTATTATTATTATTATTATTATTATTATTATTATTATTATTATCTTTATTATTATTATTTATAATCTGTAGCATGCAGAAGTCCTGTAGACTATGCATAAACACACATGATTTGAGATCAAAATGTTGTAGTCAATTAGGGTAAAAAGTTCTTATCATTGTGGATGTTGCAAGCCTGCAGATGACACACTTATTTCAAATCATGAAAGCATCAGACAACCGATGGCCTAAATAAACGTCTTCGGATCGGAACCTACCGGTATGAAAAACAACATGGATCATCGAAGTCCGAAGTGATATTAATTTATATTTCAGATTAATTGTTGTGGGAAAAATAATGAATTTTACAGACGTTTTCCACTGCCACGCGTCTTTTAATAGACAAAATGTGGTGTTTACGTATTTCTGCATTATATATATGTGTTATATGGAACACCAAAAGAGCAACATTTAACGTTCATTTCTAAGGATTAAGGCTATATGAAACGCCATAAGGGAAATTTTCAACACATTCAATTTTAAAGTACATAGTCGGTTAGCAAACACAGTAGAGTTTTGTTAGCACGGTCGGTTTTCGGGTTATCAATGAGTTACAGTAAAATTCTGCTTTAGCTGCCCCTGACAAAAATATGTTATGGTAGGCCTATATTGTGTAGACCTACCTATATTGAAAATCATGTTAATTTTAATTTTAATGCGAACTAAAACGTTTTTCAAAGAAACTTATGGAAAGATCTGCTTTGAAAATCATGCAACCTATCTTTTTTAGTCGTCATATTGTTCTCTTTTAAATCTAAATTAATCGCGAGCATATTGTCTAGTCACTATAATACTAATAACAACAATAATAATAACAATTTGTATAACACAATACTATTTTACTATATATATATATACTGTCTCTTATACACATCTAGATGTGTATAAGAGACAGGATATATATAGTGATTTATTTGACCGCTGCAGAGAAGAAATTTATCTAAAAGAATGTCGTAAAACGATACAATTTTTTATTTTTACAATAGTTCAACTGCAGTGCCAAATCTATTCTATGCCTCACTAGTAGGCCTAACTGTGCGTCTAAAAGCCTGGGGAGGCTTCCTTTAGCCACTAGGCCTTAGGGAGGGCCTAGGTCTGTATTGATTTAAAATGGAAATACAGCTTGTTTGAATACCGGTAATTAATAATAGGCCCTAAATGGTATAAGGCTAAGGCCTAGATAGATCGTCATTGCCTAAGTGTGTCAAATAACCCCTATTAAGGGGACACTTAATTTTTTTTTCATTGTATGACAACATCTACAACACTCTAAAAATAAGAAAATTTCATTAAACTATACATTTTGACACCTTTTCAGCAATAAACCAAAATTTTCTCCCCTTTATGCACGAGTGAATATCAGCATAGTTACTGCATGTGTTACTTTGTAAACCCAGGTAAACCAATCTTCACTCTTAACAATGGGTATTTTTTGTCTTTGTTTTTCGTGTATTTCATATGGGATTCTAATCCATATCAAAACATACTGTATTACTCTATTCATGCTACATCCATCTAATTGAAAGCTCTAAAGGGATTGTTATTATTTGCAAATAAACCAGTATTTATTTACCTTTTACACATTACATACATATTAATCATATTATACTATTTGAAACCATATGAAATTATTTTATCATTTAATAGAAAGCAATATTTAAAAAAAATATATTAGTCATCAACATTGCATAATGAAACGATATTGAGAATATATAAAACTGAGATAAGAAATAGTAACGAGATAAACGGCATGATTCTTCCAGTTTCTGGTAAAGAATTAAAAATTTGTCAAGTAGCTGATGATACGACAATATTTGTAAGAAACAAACAAAGTATTGCCACTGCATTAAATGTTGTAGAAAAGTTTTGCACCACATCTGGCATGAAACTCAATAAAGCTAAAAGTCAAGGACTCTGGATTGGTGCTTCCTAAAGCCTGCAATGAAAACCCTGCTGAGATAAACTGGCCAAACACGCCCATAAAAATTCTTGGAATCTATGTTGGACACAATAAAGAAATTTGTTATCAGAAAAATTGGGTCGATAAAATTATTCAATTAAATCACACATTAGAATGCTGGCAAATGAGAAAATTAACTTTCTTTGGTAGGGTGACTATACTGAAAAATTTAGGCCTTTCAAAATTAATATATATTGCTAGCGTACTTGAAGTACCTTATCTTCAATTTCACATGGAATGATAAAAAAGAAAAGATAAAACGAAAATCCTTAATTTTAAAACAGAATAATGGTGGAATTAACGTCCCTGATTTTGAATCAATATGCACAGCTTTGCTGATATCATGGGTAAAACGACTGTTAAGTAAAGAAGAAGCCAATTGGAAAGAAATTCCTCTTGCGTATATCAATAAAATTGGTCCTAATTTGAGTGCGCTTGAAATGCCAAACCTATGTAAAAATATAGTATTAACAAATTTACCAAAGTTCTACACCAAGGTCGTAGTGGCATGGTACTCCATCGGTGGTGGTAGAACAAAGTATCCAACTTTTACAAAGGATATAAAAGAACAAATCAGATGGAGTAATCCTTATATTAAAATTAATGATAAGTCACTATACTTCAAAGAGTGGATAAATGCTGGTATTATTAAATTAAAAGATTTATTAATAAACTCAGAAATATTATCTGAAAACACAATCAAAGCAAGATTAGGTAATAAAAGAAATTGGATTGCACAATATTTTCAAATAAAAAAAGCCATTCCTAAAATTTGGCTGAACTTATTGAAAAGTGACAAACATACTGTAAGTAGTAAGGAGACACATGCTGAACCCAGTATTTATATAGAGGAATCAAACAAATACATAAATATAGAAAAAAAATAGCACTAAAGAGTGTAGACGATACTTAATTCAAAGAAAATCAATAAAACCAAAATGTGAAGGTAAATGGAATAGATATTTACAGGTAATAATATTGATTGGGAGAAAGTATGGACAAAACAAGTTAAAGACATAAAGACTCCAAAAAAGCTGAATTTAACTTCAAATTACTACATAGAATTTTACCAACTAAGAAAAGTTTATATCAATGGAAATTAGATGATTCACCATTGTGTGTAAATTGTGCAACGATAGCTGATGAAGAACACATGTTAATCACGTGCAAAAGTCCAGGAAACTATTGAAATAATGTTGCATCTATATTTAAAATTAAGATTAATATTACTTTCAAAAATGTTGTATTAGGTATAGCAAAACAAAACAACATCACTAATGAATTAATTGCAAAAGCAGCTTATACAATTTATACAAACTGGTTATACCCAGTAACAACAGATCCATGGGTCTTATTTTGCAAATTCAATTCAAG
>NW_022737632.1:655119-670009 GCF_011630105.1 Anneissia japonica
ATATATATATATATCATTCGAGATCCAGCAAGCTGAAAATAATGCACAAAATAATATACCTATGTATGCCAACATTTTATTTACAACTCTTTGTCATTTGCACATTTTAATATTAAATATTTTTATTTCTTCTTATATAGTGACTACAGTAGCATTAACTACAACTGGTAAGAATTTTACATTGATATAATACCGTGTGTTTTGATAGTTGTAATAAATAATAATTAATAATAATAACAATAATAACAGCAATAATAATAATATAATAATAATAACAATAATAATAATAAGATGAGAGAGAGAGAGAGATGGTCGGCGACCAGGTTAATCTAATATTACCTTTAGCTTTCAAGTCTTAATATACAAGGGAAAGTTACAAGACGGAAGGCGGTTCCCCCTACGTTATTTAAACATATATCATTCATAATACATGAGTGCCCTTTTCCTTTCTGGACCCTTCCTGCAAATATCTGGACCCACACTGCAGTACTCACAGGTTCGCAAAAGGACGCCGAAGGCTGATTCCCGTGAATAGTAGTATAATAATAATAATAATAATAATAATATTAATAATAATGATAATATTATCAATAATAATAATAATAATAATAATAATAATATCAATAACAACAACAACAACAATAATAATAATAATAATAATAATAATAATAATAATAATAATAATAATAATAATAATAATATTTCTTTTGATTATTGTCTGTTTTTTTTACATTAAAATGTAATATTTCTTCCCCGCAGCTCCAGATGTTCTCCTAGGTAAGTTGAAATAAGTTATTCATATTCATGTAGGTAACCTCAGACTTGTACACTTCAAACTGGATGTTCGTGACTCTCCCAACGATATATAAGATATATAGGATACATTAATCGATGGTTCCTATGTACATGGGACGATCAATTTTAATTATGTATTTAATATGTATACTAAAGCTATTGCGATGTCTATACTTTAATACGCTATATTTATGTGCCTCTCTTCTACAGATCCTCCCATCGACATGACATTGTTTGTTAAGGGATCAATAGTGGGCCTCTACTACGCGCCACAGTCTAAGGATCCACCAATTACAATGTACTTATCTTACGTTTCTGAGCCCGACGTGGAACTTACTATGGATGATACAGATTTTAGTGGAACATTGTTCGAAGGCGGTATAGGAAGAAGTGAAGTTAACAGTATATACACTCGATTTAGGATAGATATCCCTTCAAGTGCTCCACAAGTCCAACAAAGGGGACCTTGGCGCGGTCGGGTAGAGGTGGAAAATCGAAGGGAAATCGACATAACTTCATTTTATCAGAGTATGTCAGGTAAGCATAGTCGGATGTCATTATAGTTTCATAGCTGCATCTAACTGTCATAGGTCTGTCTACTGACTGTCAATAGCCTAGAATTTATAAAGAAATGTAGTAAAATGATTAAAATTATTCTGCAACATCAGCAGCAACAGCGACGCAGCAATAACAACAACCACAACGACAAAATTGAAACAGCAACATCAATAATAGCAGTAGCATCATCGACAGCTGCAGCAGCGACTATATCAGCTGCGACGGCAATAGCAACAGCAGCCAAGCACAATAGCAAAAGCAGAATCCAATATAGATAATTTGCCGATAGCTGTCTGACGTCTATCAGGGTATTATTTAAACATTTGTCTTCAATCTTTCTAATAAAAAGCCTATGTAATGCCAATCAATCCGTACGTAGTCGCATCGGTCTGTCTCTTATACACATCTCGTAGAGTGCTTTGAATCATCTGCATGCACTGTGTATAGGTCTATTTTAACCTCATGATGGTTGGAATACATCGTGATAGGTGAAGCAACCTCGACCATGACAACGTGGTTGACAGATTTCATGCAAAATTTCCAAAATATAGAATTTCACTTTCAAGAATGAGGATTTGAAAATTAATTAGATGGTTACATTGCATACTCTTTGTTTCTTGCTTTATTCAAAATGTTTTGGTTTTTGGGAAGCTGATGTCAACATTAGAAAGCATAGCCTACATGAAGTCATATTATAGCAACTCGATGCCTATCAAATAAGTAATAAAAATTCGCCATAATTCATCCAATATCCGCGGCTTCCAGGGGGCTTCGCCCCCTGCACCCCCACCGGGGGCCAAGTGCGGCCCTTCCCCCTGTAGATGCTCGATTCGCTCGCATACTCGACCTTATGAAATGCCCCCCCGCATTTAGCCCCTCCGTCGGGCAGGTCCTGGCGCCACCCCTGAACAGCAGCCAAGCGCAATATCAAAAGCAGAATCCAATGGATAATTTTCCGATCTGATGTCTATCAGGGTATTATTTAAACATTTGTCTTCAATCTTTCTAATAAAAAGCCTATGTAATGCCAATCAATCCGTACGTAGTCGCATCGGTTGGTGGATATGTTCAACTTCGGACGGATGCAAATGAAAACCAAGAACTTCGATGGAGTCACAATGGAGAAGAGATTCCACAAGCCAACGGTCTTGAAGTATTCACAATATTACGAGCCACTGTCGAAGATGACGGCATCTATGAATGTTACATAAATGGAAGACGCCCTGAAAATGAACACGCCTTTTTCAAGCTGTCTGTCAGAGGTGAGTGAGTCTACAGTATTGTGCATATCACAAGGGAACTAACCTTTCCTCTCCTCTATTATTAGCTAAAGTAAAGTAATAATAAATTGAGGGCGCACTCAATCTTGGAAACTTAATACATTGGCATAAGAGCATGATATGCACATTTGTATTATTAATATTATTCATTTATTATATAATATTACAATTGTAGTTCTAAACTAGATAGAAATTATAATTGAAGTCAGTCACCTTTCTTTTTTAGTTAGCCTAGGCTTAGACTAACTAGTCTAGACCTAGATATGTTAATACTTATTCATGTTATTGTGTACTACAATATTATTATCATTTATAAATAATTTTACAATAAAAACAGAATGCCCAACAGGAAAATGTGGTATGCCAAATTGCCGGATGGACTGTCCAAAGTGTATGAACGGGGCAGTGTGCGATCCTTATTCTTGTTCATGCATATGCCCAGCTGGCTACATTGGTGATCTATGTGAGACAGGTGCGTATATTTTTTTTAATCAGTCATCACCTCTGTCCTATACAATTGATCTTTCCGAAATCAACGTTTACGTTGTTCAAGGTACCACACCTTAATAATAATATGTGTTTGCGTATGTTTTAACACTGTCGTTTTGTGCACCTTAGCAACATTCTAAAGGGCGGGGCTTAGTAGAAAAGAACATTGGGAATTGGGTTCAGCATTAGCTACTAAGTGCAAGGTCGGTGATCATGTGGTTATGGCACCAGGCTAGTTATGTGACGGTTATGGGCTCGTTTCAACGGAATCCATGATCGTCGCAAGTAATTAGGAGCGTACCGTACGTAGTATTCAGTACGATAACATGTCAGGTGTAAATTTATCATATTTATGATGATAAAAGACTTTCACTTTTAATAAACATTAAAAAAAATTTTTTTTTATATTACAATTATTATTTCTAAAGATTAAAATAGTTTTATTTATGACTATACGTACAATAATTACTTTACACATTGAAATATTTAAACAATAATTAAAAGTATTTGGATATTTCATCACGTGGTATTATTCCATTCACACGCCGAAAATCGTCTTGCGTGAGTGTCATTCCGATGGTACGAGGAACCGCAACCTGCCTCTCCATGGAGGCGAAACAGCGGCGACAAGGGTTGTAGCAAAAGTACGAATTGTATGAGTGCGTATAATGTAGCGCTAGTCTAGCACATTCCAAAGGCTGAGGATATCGTTCGTTCGTTCTTAGACCCCATGGTCTAGGACATTTATTTTTATTTTAGGACTCCGGCCCCTTTACAGAAAGTAAAATTTAGAGAACGGAAGAAAGTAAATCACGTCTTTTTATATAAGCTAAATACAGATATTTTGATAAATTCTATAAAACATTACAATCATTTGATGACATTAAACGATCACTCATTAAATTTAATGGCGCAAAACAACATCAAAACGACATCGGAAAAGTAATTACGTGGTACTAATACAGAATAGGCCTATAGTTGGGCTACGAAATGTTGTTGCCTATCAATCACAGAGTATAAGAACCTGTTTCGTAAGTCCTTATTTTAAATCTTTGGAAAACACAAACCCTTACAATTTGGACTTTAAATAATTACACAATGAATATTGGGATTTTTGTAGTAAAATTTCTCTAAATCAGCAAAAAAATTATTTTGTTTGATATGTTAATAACGTATGAATTATTCAATTTTTTCCGTTTGATTCCAATTTTTGACAGACAACGCATCTTTAAGAAAATAAAAATTCATAAAAGCAAAAACGATTGAATAAGAATGATGACTATCTATATGCGACATAGCTTATTATTATTATTATTATTATTATTATTATTATTATTATTATATTCACTATATACTATTTTAAAATGCTTCAGCACACTCTACAAGTGATTTTGGACAGAGAGGCACCATGGCGTGCAGTAATGGTGTGGACAAGTGCAAAGGTAGCCGATTCTGTCGACCTCAACCATTTGGGTGTACTTGTGCAGGAGGTTTTTCTGGAATAGACTGTGGGACAAGTAAGTTTTTATGCACACTCAACTAATTTAATTAATTTTTTAATCACCGATTTTAAAATTTTTCATATAGGAACTGAATTATTAGTGCGGCTATTTTTATTTTCTAGTTTTGATTATTTACTGATAGATAATAATTTATTTCAGTAGTTAAAGTATGCCAATGTAATGTTGAATATTATTGGTCAAGTTTAAGCTCTCCACAGACAGAATCATGTAACAAAATTATTGCATTTACTACTGCTACCACCACCACTACCACTACAAACACCATTACCACCAACACTACCACCACCACCATCACTGCCACTACCACTACTACTACTACCACCAACACAACTTGCAATTTTATGTTCGATATTTCTCACTGTGTTGAATTGCATTGTTGTTAAAAAAACAACTATAGGTCTACAGCTAGTAGTAAAGCATTAATATTACCACAATGTTTTTTTAAAGGGTGTTCTGCAGGAACATATGGCCCCGATTGCAAGTTAGTCTGTTCGTGTCCGGATGATGAGTGCAATTACCATAGTGGTTGCAGTTCCAGTAGTTGCAGTGATGGGATGACCGGCGATACTTGTACAGGTAATATGACAAATAGCAATACAAACAATAATAACAGGAATAATATTAATAATTCCTATTAATAATAATAACGATGACAGATTTTTTTTGTGTAATTCTGAGAGAGAACACTTTTGTAACTTGTTTTGAACTCAATGCCGTACCATTATTGGTTATAGCAACACCAAGGCAATCCAACATGAACATGTCTATTATATTTTTTAATAACTCTTTTAACTCTTAATCACTTTTATTATGATTCTATTTATATATATGTATGTTTTTTAATTACTTTTCTTTTAACTTTTGTACTTTATGAAACTGCACCACTTTGAAAAACAGTACACAAGTACTGAAAGTGCATGCAGTAGAAAGACAGAATAAATAAATAAATAAATAAACATAATTTCCTCGATTCTATATATATATATATATATATATATATATATTTACCTATATAATCATTTATACCGCGCTATATCCAACGGATCAGTATTGCTGAGTTCAATAGTTCTACAACCATAAATTGTATTTTCCTGTTTTGTGGTCAGTGGCGGACCATAAAGTAAATTGCAGTGTATGCTAGGCCGTGACATATCTTCTCCTTTCCCAAATACTTGCCCCTTCCTCCCTGTCTCTGCCGCCCAAAATCATTCTGTAGTAGATGAAATACACCACAAATTACATTATTTTGCAAGTTAGCGCCCCCTTACCTAATAATTGAGCCCCTCACTTTACCTTCCCCTATTCAACTCCCCTTCCATTTCAAGACTCGTCTATTCCAGTGTTTCATTGGCTACTCAAACGCCACCACGCGGTTGGCACAATAGCAAAATTTAAGTTATTATAATTTGTTTAAACTTTCTCAGTATTAACATTATGCTAACTTATGTTTTATAAAGTATGCATATTATATATATTTTAATGTTTATATCACTAAAGTTTATTAAACACCGAATGCAATTTCTTATTGTTTTAACATCCTATTTATAGTGTGACAACTAGGGTATGAATAGAATATTGATATGTATTCTTTACTTAAAGTTACAGAATTTAAATTGAAAACCAGCCATGCGGAAATTCTAAGCAGCTGAGCGTAATGATGCGATAGGCACAATTGTGACTTATCCTATATACAAAATAGGCCAAAAATTGAAAAACTTTGCTATTCCAATGAAATGTAGCAATCTACTCGAAAAATCAATTTTTTTAAATAAAAGATTGTGGCTAAGAAATGCTAAATAAAACTCAGAAACTGTACAATAATTTATTTATTTTTTAGTTTTAGCTAGGGTATGCACTGCATACCTAGCTTTTCTACTTCTTGTGGTTCTTTACTGTATGATGCTTGGTTCAATATATCATACCATTGACGGTCTGTGTATTGTTGTTCTCCATATCACAGCATTTGTAGTTTTTCATACCATACCGTTTTATATTTTTTAAACTCAAACAATATATAATTCATCATACCATACATTTTCTTACAGAGTATTTACCATCTACGCAGTGCCCAAGTGGCTACTACGGTGACCAATGTCAATATGAATGCAATTGTGACTCATCTTTCACATGTGATAAATGGTCTGGAGTGTGCGTTGTACCAGGTAAAACTATGTCATAGAAAACTTCTAAGATTACGCAGTCTCTGGTTATGCTAAAAACTCACAATTAAGTGATTGCTCATTTAAAAAGGTCAAATCAATTATCAACTTACAATAAAACAAGTTCGAACAATTCAATTTTTGATGATTTTTAGTTGGTGTGGCCAAAGAGTGTATAGAATTGAAGTTTTATACTCTTTGGTGGTGTGACATGAAGTCTGATCAGTGTACAGTATCCGATCAGTAAAAGTACAGATACAGGATATTTTTATATATGCTCATTTCTAACTAATTCACAGAATCCTTCTTAAACCATGATTAAGACTAGAAGTTATAGTGTGTTCCACTCGCATTATACAGATCGAAGAGACTCCCATACTTAATCTGGCCGAAGATAGACGGTGGCACTTATTTTAAAATCTAAATTTTTTAGGCCATTTTCAAAGCAAATTTCTGGTGTTTCAACCAGTATTATTGATCATGTTCTTTACAGCAGAAACACCTCAAAGAAATCACGCAAAATTTTGTCATAAGTATTATTTCACGTGCCACCGATTGCCGATTTTGCCATTTGACAGCCAAATTCTTACTAAAATACGCATCTTGTTGTTCGATCTTATTACATATACAGTATATTTTGATGTCTTTTTAATGCAGATTATTGGCAGTTACGACACCAGCGAAGACCTCGTGGGCACAAGAACTCTCGCTGGGGGGAACCCTGGAAAATTCAATTAATTTGTTGGGTAACACTGTTTTAAAAAACTTTTTACAGTCTGAATTTCCGGCAACTACAGGTGTTCTTAAAATTTGCACCGAACACAGGGCTGTGGTGAATTTTGACCTCTGTTGGGAACTTGGGACTTCTCGTGAGGACATCGGGCCCTTTGTCTAGAACCTTAGTGCACTCGTCAGAGAATCTGGTGCCGCCAATGGCCATTGGCCTTCAATAATGTTATGTATTTCTCGTATATATTATTAGATGATATCATTGACGTGGTGATCGTACTTGACCCACCATACACCGATATGTCAAGTGACCCTCAAGTGAAGTTGAGATTCTACTCTCTTGGCGACACACAAACTGAAGACATGGAAATTAGTTACTTGTCGGATGACTCTGTGCAGTTGCAATACAATGATCCTGGCGAAGGACCATTCGCCAGCGATTCCACTTTTACGTACACCACAGATGGAGACTCAGTTGGCATGGAAATTACAATTGGAGCTTCCAGTTCTGCTGCGCAAAGAGTTGGTCCATTCTTGGGTACAGCTACCTACAATGGATTTACGACAACTTCAACAGCATGGTTTCAGCCTAATGATGGTGAGTAGAAAGTCACATTTATGTCTTTAATTTTTAACTATACAAAAAAATAAACAAAAAAAAAAAAAAAAAAAGGATTAAAAAAAAAAAAAAAAAAAAAAAAAAAAAAAAGGATTGGAATATATCTTGGTATAGCCTAATATTCCAACCACCAACCACCATTACTTAGGAAAAATTGCACTACTTCCTCCTTTCCAACCACTCAACCACCATCTACTTAAGAAAAATTAAACTAAAACGAAAGTTTCATTCAGATCAGTTGATTAGTTTTTGATCTGGGAGGTTTTGCTTTGAATGGTCTATAATCCACACCAAAATGTAAGCACTTCATTTTTCGAACTCCTTTTATTGTATCAGTTGTACACCTGCCAATTCCTTACATATTCTAGTCTAATACACTGGCACGTTTTACTCTTATCTGACAAAAAAAATACATGCCAGGACGATGTTAAAATGGAAATATTTTGCAAATAGAAATATGAGGATGAGGAAAAAAGTGAAGTTAGTAGGCCTCTACATATAGAACACTGTTTACACACACACACACACACACACACCACACACACCCACACACACGGGTTATGAGTGTCTATTTCACCCTCGCTATAGTTCGAGTCTACTAACGTCGAGTCATTTACCCTGTATTTTTATTACTTGAATTTCTTTAGAAATAGCCATTGTTTTTATTCTAATTTTATTTTTCATCTTCAGTATTACTGTTTTCCTATATTTTTTTGCACAGAGTTTTTCTGACCGGCACTTTGGTCACTTTACGTATGTGAATCCTTTTCAAATATTGTAAAGCAAATACCATATCAACGATGTGCATATCCAATTATGACATCATTTTACATATTTCGATTATTATTAGCAGTCAAAGTTTAAGTTTCCCTGACAGTGACGTCGAGTTGCTTTTCATGTGTTTTAACTTCATAATTTTTTGTATGATTTCATTTTTGTTTTTCTTGTGTTATTTTATTCTAGACTTTTTAAATAAGTTTTAACTTTTTAAATTTCAACATCACATTTTATTTAAGCAATGAGGAAAAGTCATGTGTTCTGTTTTACAAACAGACATAGTAAGTCTAGTTATTATTGTTGTTGTCTTTGACGTTGTTCTCGTCGTTTTCGCTGTCGTTATTGACATCGATATCATTATCATAATTATCATAATCAGCCTTATCATTATTACCAAAAATTTTCATAACAAAGTATTAATAAATAATAATAATATAAATAATATATTTTGATGTTTAAATCTAGCTGAAATTAGTCCTGTTCATGATATTGTGCGGGTTTCCTTTGGTGGATTCACCCGATTGGCAACTAATGTCGAAGAAGCCAGTGATTTACGCTGGAAATTCAATGGAGAGGCCCTGGGTTGGGCAAATGGATTACCAGTTTTAACCATTACAAAAGCTTATGTTGAAGAGTCTGGTATATACGAATGTTACAGGGATGGAGACTATGACGATAAGACGCATGCATTCTTCCGAGTAGTTGTGAGAGGTAAATTTATCATGTTTATTTAGTTTATCGTATCATGTTGGACATCAATATTGTATGTATATTAGCCCGTGATAGCGCAGTAATGTTAAAGATGATAACAGAAATAATGAGGACGTCAACTATACAGATAATGATGATGATGATTATGAGGACTATGATGATGATAAAAAGACGATGACCCCATATATTTTACGCATAGTGCCTGTATATTTTAGAGCTGTTGTAAAATGTAATAATGGGCTCAACAATATGACATTTTATCTTAAGGCTGCCCAAGTGGTTTGTGCGGTCGTCCAGCATGTGTTGATACTTGTCCTATTTGCTACAACGGCGGCGTTTGTTCGGCTGACACTTGTACGTGCGTGTGTCCTCCTGGATTCATGGGAGACCAATGTGAAACAGGTTTGACTCATCGTTCATGCCTTATTTTCATTTTGGTTAGTTCAAATAGGCCCTATATTCTCAATCAATCAGAGTGAAATTGTATATCCTGATCGTTAATTATTAGAAAAAGTTATTTCTGATGTTGCAGTTTGCCCTGAACAAGATAACGCCTTCGGACTTACGTGTAGTAAAACATGCAGTAGTGAACCGACTGGCAACTGTAGCGGAATTAGATTTTGTTACCCGGACCCATTGGGTTGTGTTTGCGCATCTGGCTGGATGGGTCCTTACTGTGAACAAAGTAAGATATATTGGTATTATTTTTTAACACTTAGACATAGTGTTGGTTCTTTTTTATATCTATGTGGTGTAAATGGTTTATTGATTTTAATATGAATAAGCATCGTTGCCGTATTAGCAGTCGTAAAAGGAGGACCTATCATAATGTACATGCAATCTGGCATAGGGACCATGATTTGTAAAAATACTATTAATTGAAGGAAGGTGGAATGTAATATTATTAATTTGTAATGACATGTTTTGACAATATTGTATATTTATGAGACAACTTCTATATAGGCAAGTACCTTGTGTCAGGTAACGTTTTAAATATCAAATATTATTGTAGAAATACTGTTAATTGAAAGAAAGTGGAATGTAATATTATTAATTTGTAATGACATGTTTTGACAGTAGGCCTATTGTATATTTATAAGAAATGTACAACTTCTATATAGGCAAGTACCTTGTTTCAGGTAACGTTTCAAATTTCATAGGTTGAATTTATAATTTGCCTAAGTCTCTTTTTGCTGCTTTTTCCTTTTGTGTTTTTTTTTATTGTTGTAATCTGTTTATTTGTCTTTGTTGTTTGTGTGACTGTACTACTGTGATGCTTCGGGTTCCTGAATAATGACTGATTTTATGCCTACCATTGTTTTCCTGAATTTTTGAGGCTTGGCTTGCGCTTCATAACCGCAAGAGAAAGGCGCAATATAAATACCCAATACCAGTACCAGTACCAGATAGTACAATTGTAGTTTTATTGCTTATTTTAAGTGTGCGACCCTGGTCAGTACGGACCAGACTGTGATCTCCTGTGCCATTGCGATGATGACGATTGTAACTATGTTTATGGATGCGAGGTTGGATCTCAATGCACGGACGGATTCATTGGCGACACTTGCAAAGGTTCGATCTCTTTTACAGTAGTAACTTTTTAACAAATATTGTCAACTAACATTCACTATTACATAGCATCATACTTGTTTCCTTTCCAACAAATCGTACACATTCTTCGTGACGTACTCATATACTGCTGTTTAATATTCAGTTAATAGTAATGCATAATTTTAACTTCACAGTAATTTTCACTTTTACATTACTTTAATACTGATATTTGACGTGGTTGTTTGTATAGTAATTTTCAGTAGACGACTGAACTTTCACTTTTGTTTTACCTTCGTTTAAATGTAATTAACAGGCCTACATAATGACTACTACTTATAAAGGCTTTTATACTATTTCAAGTATGTAATAATTAATTATCATTGCATTAAAGTTCTTGTAACGCCAGCACCCCGTTTTACTCAATTCTGAGGTTTAGTGCAGTATACGAACAGATACAGAAGATTTTTACTGTAGACAATAAATTTAAATGAACATATATCCTAACTACAGTAGTACCCTATTAAGGGACACCTCTCGGGACCAAAAAAAGTGTCCCCGTGAATAGGGGACCCCTATTCAAAAGGCACTAACCAAAAACGTGAAATTGTCCACTTAATAGGGGTTTTGGGCATGTCTTTATACACATATGACATAGATTCTTTATAATTTTATTTTACTTGACATAAGAATGTGTTCGTTGAATAATAACTAATTTATAACAAAATTTGCAATGGAGAAATAATTCATTTGTGATATATGATATCAACAGATATGTAATTAAAACTGTAAAAGTTTTATGTTCCAGACATTGTTTCTTGATTCTAGTGCAATGTTAATGACCCAATATTCTTCTTTTTCAAATATTGAGGTTTCTATTGGTTGCACAAGATAGAACAGCATGAATAGAGTAACAACTTAAATATCAGGGTGCAGGCTGTACGGTACATGTACGGTAAAGATTAGAATCCAAAATTAAAATACACAAAACAAGAAATTCCCATAGTTTACACAAAGAAACACGTGCACTAAGTATATACTAATAGCCATTCTAAAGATTGAGAGGCAAAATGGGGTTTAATGTTAAATTTATTGCTGAAAAGGTCTCAAAATATACATTTGAAAGACTTGTTGCTTATTTTGAGACTATTGACTATTGTATTGATTTGACCACACTCAGAAAGTGTCACCGTCCCCTTAATAGGGGTGTCCCCTTAATAGGGGTTGGCCGCAGTGTTAAAAGATATATTTCGCCTCGTTTCACGGAAAGTGTCCATCTGATAGGGGTGTCCCCTGAATAGGGATGTCCCACTGGATGGAGCGGTTCTACTGTATTTAAAATTTGATTGTGCTTGGTATATCAGATCCTGGTCCTGATGCTGTATGTACAGTTGGTGATTTTGGAGAAAGCTGTGAATTCCAATGTCAATGTGATTTCAGACAATCTTGCAACAGGACAACTGGAGAATGTATTGACTGTAAGTTTACCGCCATATCTGCATTGAACAATAATTTTTATCTCACCTCGTTGCATCTTAGTATATTCATAGGTATATACTGCATTTTTGACTATTCTAAACACAACAATAAGGAAATACCGTACATGTTGCCAGGGGATCGTTACCTGTTGGTTATGTAAGCTTAAGTTCAATAATAATGAACCAGTCGAAATAAATTTAAAGCTCAACAAATAGTACGATTTAACTGTTTTTCTCACAATCTGTTGTTTGGTATTGTGATGCTATTGGGAGCTACCGTAATGATTTATTGGAAACAACTTTCTGAATAAAATTTAACAATAAATGAATACCTGATACTGGTCTGAAATTATAACGTTAAACTGAGCCAGTGAGTGGATGTGAACTAACGGCTTCCAACCTGAAAACTCTTAAGTTCTTATCTTTTATTAGATCCCGCTAATATTACAACATGTGACCGTGGTTTCTATGGTGAATTCTGTACACTGCAATGCCCATGCTCATTGAGTAAACAGTGTGATAAAGAAACAGGCGAATGTCTTGAAGGTAAGTTTGTCTTTAGGAAATAAACTATACGACAATTTATTCGCTAACTTTCATTTATATATTAAATTACATATTATATTATTATTGTTTCATATTGCTTATTCAATGTGAGATTTATATTTTTAAAATAATAATACTGAAATTATTATATTTTTTAATTAATTATTTTTTTGTGGATGTAGACTTAATTGTTTTCATGGGTTTTTTTTTTATGTGTCAGTGATGATTTCAAAATATATTTAATTTTAAACGAACTAATGTATTTTCTGTTTGAGAATGTGAGTGTAAATTATTATATAGTTGTAAAATATAACTTTTAAGTGTTTGATTTTTAAAATATAATACGCCAATTCGTAGTTAGAACTGCGCATGCTCGTATCCATGATCAATCGACATAAACCTATGGTGTGTGCAATGTGTGTATGTTTGTTTATGTTTTACAAAGTTTGTTCCATTTGCTGATGTTGTTTCAAAGTCGTTTCAAATTGTGCGAGCAGTAGGCCTAGGCCTATGTGCAATTATCATAAAAATGAATTTTAATTTATTTACTGATATTACTATTAACTTATTATTTGATTATGATTCAGCATACAATGTATTTTTTGGGAGATATATAGGCCGCAATTCTGATGTTTTAAGCGATCGGAAAATTTGCACAAAAGATAGGACATGTGTGTGCTGGACACGGTCGGTAGCTACAATGGAAAAAATGGCTTTTATTAAGGATTTACCACTACAAAATAAATACTACTATTACTAGTAGGAATTAGTCTGATATTTTTATCGGCTCTAGCCTACGCCCAACCTCGCCTTAGCTTGCTGCTGGGCCGCTATCAGGCTAACCTTTCTCTAGACTCTGGCCAGATGTATATGTTATAGAATTATTAAAGAATTGAACATTAATTGATTGATAAGTTGACAAATAGAGTATATAGATTAAAATAGGACAATGCCAAAGCAAAACAGTGAGCACAATTAATCGTCATAGATTTCTATGGTGATGGAAAGTATACGTACAGTATTAATTAGGGCCTAGGCTAGGCCTAAAGTCTCGCATTTTAATGCATGGGTTTGCTTTTGACCGATTTTTCATTTTTCTTTATTGAAATGTTGATGTCATATTTTAGATGTCAATGTATACTGTTTCTAATTATAATTCTAACTTAAATTAATTCATACGCAATGCAGCCATGTGCTGAAATGTAGGCCTAATTTCCAGGAAGATCGAATAAATACAGTAGGCCTATACCTCAATGTAAGTTATCATCATTCTATAAAAGAATCGTTAAAAAATAAAACCCCAACCAGCACAAAAATAGCCGTCAACACCCTCCCCCATCTTTTCCCACATCTCAAGTATCCACATGACCCCGACGATTCTACTTTCTGATGATAAGCCCATAAAGCTGGTCATGCAGCTACCCATCAAGAGAAGAATAAATAGTAAAATAGTATCAAATAATTGAAAATCGATTGAAATGTGCATGAACTACCCCTGCCCTGAACAGTGCACGACATTCATGTCGATTAGCCTTGGTGTGAGCATGCGCAGTTGACTTATTAATGAAACCATTAATAGATTTTAAGGACACTGATCTGTATTTTCTATGAAAAACACAAATTCACTATAAAACATACATCACAGTTACTTATTTATATATTCATATATATATATATA